>NW_025955347.1:0-36817 GCF_022376445.1 Fomitopsis serialis | reverse complement strand
CTTCATGGCCTTCGACAGATCTGAAGCTGTACCCTTCCGAGTCTTTGATCACAATAGTCAAGTAACAGGCTCTGTGTAAGTAACAGTTGACCAAAGTGACGGATTCAAATTGGCACGGGCCCAGGGGTGGTAGTATGTAGCTTCGCCCAGCGCCCGCTGCACCTCTGAGCAAAGCGCCAACGGGCACACGCGATCACATGACAAGCGCGACTGTTCGACGTCCAACATTTAGCGCCCGAACCGAGTTGTCTGGTCGCAGCCACAGCGCTAATCTTCCTCGCTTACCACCACATCTCATGTCGATACACCACTCCGCGCTCTCTGCCACATCCTACCCAAAGAACATAACTTCAAAACCTAACTTATCGACATCGAACAACAGCATGTGGTCTAAACTCAGCAGCGCACTCAAACGCCCCTCCACTCCCTCACTCGTCGACGGCGACGACGAGCCATCGCCATCCAAAGCAGACGTTCTCGCTGGCGTATACGAACAGCATCCCAACCTCTCTGTCTTCCACGCAGAACATCCCTCCGAGATCCCTTTCCCACCCTCGAGTCCGACAATGTCTCCTGCACTTAATGGTCGCAAGGGCATCTTCAAGAAACCAGGCAGGCCACAGCCGCCACCGATCAACACTCAGGCATCGGAGCAAGGCGTTACAAGCCCCATTATGAGTCCGCTCCTGCTCCCGAAGAAAGTAAAGTCGTCCCTCCAGAATCTTGCAAGTGGTGAGTACTCTCTTCCGTATCGGTAGCCAGTGGTTGGAATGTCATCGCATGCGACTCGGATGTGACAATTGCGAGAGCGTCCGGGCTGGTGATGCTGTACGAGCTCTGGTTATAGACGGACATGCCAGGAGTGACACGAGCTAGTGCCGCGCAATAGAAATGATTTCTCGATCTGTGGAATAGATCTGTCCCATAGCATGGTACAAGAGGACTCACCCGAGTCCCAAACTAGACGTGGTGATGCTTGAGGCTGTCCTACTGTCGTCTGACGCATCTTGGTCTTGCCATCGCATGGCCTCACTTGCATACGAGGCTTGGGCTGTACCTACAATGTTCCTTCTCGTCCTTCCACTCGCGGTGTGTATTGAGGATCATATGACTGACGCACTTATCATCTGCAGCATCCGAAATCTCACTTGGTCGTTCATCCATAGAGTCAAATCACCGCCCACAGCATGAGGGTCCACACGAGCGCTCAAGCACACCCATCTCGGAAGTCTTCAAGTTCGGCTCGCTGCGATCCCGTGCGCCCAAGAATCCCAGCCATCACATGCCCCCGCCCATCCCAGGATTCAACATCAACGGTGTCCATATCTGACAACCGCTCGCAGTCGAGCTCTCCTGCGATGTCGCCCGCTATGGCTCAGTTCGCTCTCGCCCGCAGGAAGCGACACACAGCGTGCGGCCGTCTCAGGACTCTGCAGTGTCTCTCCAGGACAACAAGCCCCCGGTTACACCGACAACAGATGCACGATACAACTCACTCCGCTCCATCTTACGCGATCGTAACACGCCCGCTACAGGGCAGAGCGTGCGCTTCTTCAGCCGCGACGCGTACAAATTGATCACACCCGACGTTTCGAGCGCGAGCAGCGAGCCCGACGAGGTCTCCTTCGCCGCACGTCTCCACCGCGCTAATGCCAAACCAGCGAGGCCCGTGGCTCAAGAGCTGTTTGCGAATTCTGTACCAACTACGCCTAGCATGCTGGGGCAGGGTATGCCGAGCATGTTGACCCAGGAACCTCCGCCGAATGTTTCCAACATCTTCGACCTGTCAAACGAGGTGGAGATGCCGATGATTCCAGCTGGACACGAGGTGCCGCTCCTGGACAGTGCAGTCGAGATCTCGGAGGTAGACGCACCGAACGGGAAGAGAGGTCAGGACCGCCGACGCCGCCCGCCAAGCAAGGCATGCATGATCGCAGCCACTCGTTCAGCTTTGGGCAGACGGTGTTCCGCTCGCTGACCAGCCCCATGGACGAGGCGCGGACAAGTACGCCTCCCCCCGGATCGTCATTCTCGAAGAGCAGAGGTCGTGCCCTGAGCGACACGGTGTTCCACTCGTTCGCGAGTGGGTCGACGAAAGGGGTGCCGGAGGCGGATATCAACGACACGTCTGCCTTGAAGGTGTTAGCATCGCGGCCGCCCTCGCCGCTCTCCCCAGAGCGCCCCAAGGAGAAGGACCCCTTCGGGGCGTACGCGACGACGTTCTTCACCCCGGGCACGGTGCCCCCGACGCCGCCGAACCACCCCACGCACGCGCGGAAGGTCTCCCGCGAAGAGGACAACGCGTGGCGTTTGCAGACTGCACTCGCACTTAAGTCGGAGCTGTGCGCGCAATACGAGGTCGACCTGTCTGCTCGCGACGAGCTCGTCGCGCTCCTGCAGCAGCGCCTCTCGGAGTGCGAGAAGGAGTGTGAGCGTCGGAAGGGCCTCGTGAAGGGTTGGCGCCGGCGCGTTGCGGAGCTTGAGAAGTGTGTACGCGGTCTGAGCGACGAGGTCGAAAGGAGCCGGGAGGAGGCGAGCGAGCGGAGCGTGATGGACGAGGCGAGTGGGATGGCGCTGCAGGCGATGCACAGGCGGATCGGGGAGCTTGAGCGGGAGTGCAGGGAGCGGGAGCGGAGAGAGGAGTCGGTGAAGGGGGAGATGAGTATGAGGGAGGAAGAGCTGGAGCGGACCCGGGATGAGCTGCAGAGGAAGGAGGACAGTGAACAGGAGCTGCAGCGGGGGATCCGGGACGCGAGAGAGGAGATGGAGAGGATGCAGTTGGATCTCGAGATGAGCGGCAACCATGGTCTGCCAGCCCCTGCGCCTTCCATGCGCGAGACCTCAGGTGAGAGCGACTGGGCTGAGGAGCGCGCCCGCCTCCTTGCAGAGAACGAGGCGCTGCGCAGCGAGCAGATATCCCTGCAAGCACAGCTGACGGGTGCGCGCGAGGAGACCCTCCGGCGCGACTCGGAGCTGCGCACTCTCAAGGACGAACTCGAGGCGCAGTGGCGCCACACTGAGGAGGCAGGCGAGCAGATCAACACCCTCACACACGAGCGCGACACGCTCAAGGCGCAGGCCGACGCGCTCAACGAGCGGGTATCCACCATGGAGTTCGAGTGGGCACAAGGCGAGAACAGCAAAGCAGACCTGGAGACGGAGATGCAGGAGCTCCTGGCCGCGAAGGAGGAGCTCGAGCGCGAGTGCAGGGAGCTCGAGGACCAGGTCCACTCCGCGGATGAGCAATCTGAAGAGCTCACGCGGGCACTCCAGGAGCGGGAAGCCCAACTTACCTCGCTCACGCAAGAGAAGCAGTACACGATGGACCGTGCCGCGCGATTCGAGACGCAGCTCAAGGTGCGCGACGCCGAAGCAGAGGAGATGCGCGAGCGCGTGCGGGAGGCAGAGTCAGCCAAGG
This sequence comes from Fomitopsis serialis, assembly GCF_022376445.1. NCBI lineage: Eukaryota > Fungi > Basidiomycota > Agaricomycetes > Polyporales > Fomitopsidaceae > Fomitopsis > Fomitopsis serialis. The sequence continues at coordinate 33,399 of NW_025955347.1, read as the reverse complement.
ACGACGCAGAAGAAGACGCGGCGCGCATGAAGCGCGAGCACGCGCGGATCGTGAACGACCAGAGCCGTAGGTTGCAGGAGGTCGTCGCGCGTGAGGTCGAGGCGCGGGCTAACTTCGAGGCGCTCCTGAGAGAAAAGGGCGAAACGGGCGTTGAGCTAGGCGCGCTGAGAGACAGGGCGAACGCACTTCAGGAGGAAGTGGACAGGCTGCGGAAGCAGGTGCATGCTTTGCAGCAGGAGAGTGCGGACAAGGAAGTGAAGCTCGTGAACTTGCAGAAGCAGCGGGCGCAGGACAAGGAGGACATCCAAGGTCTGAACATCGCCCTGGACTCGAAGCAGCAGGAGCTCGAGCTGGTGCGTATTCTAGCTCTCTCTGTCTTCTACACGAACTTACGTTTGAATGACAGCTCAAACGCCGTATGAGCGTGCGCGGTGCATCTGCCACTCCCGCTGCACCTTCAAAAGTCCCTCCTCACCGGCGCGAGTCCTCTATCTTCGGCACGCCAAGCGTGAATGGGTCACGACCGTCTTCCGTGCTGTCGGATACGGGTAGCACGACGAAGGGCAAGTTCGCCGAGACGCCGTCGACACTGAAGGGCAAGGGCGTGGATACACCCACCACTGTGAAGCCGGCGCTCACCCGGAGCGTGCGTGCGAACGGCGCCGCGTCGACAGCAACCACAGTCAGGAAACGGTCGCTCGAAGGCACGATGGGCCCGCCTCCCAACATCTCGCGCACGAACTCCGCGTCAAGCACTGCCGGCGCGAAGGACGCGACGCCGACGCGGATACCATCTGCATCATCGTCACGCGCGTCCATCGCCGGGCCCCCGAGCGCCTTCGCGAAGACGCCGACACCGACGCTCGTGCGCCGGACGTCCGTGTCGTCGCGCCTGCCGGCGACGCTCGTGAGCCGCGACCGCGAGGTGTCGGCCTCGGCGAGCGAGGCGGACGAGAAGGAGAAGGAGAACTCGGCACCGAAGGCGCGGCGCATGAGCATGCTCGCGGCGTGAGTGAGCCTCTCGGTTCTGACGGACATCATCGCATCCTGGATACCCGCACCCACTGATCCGCACCCGGACACTCCACCACAACGCATGTGTACTGTATGGTATACGCACTCCATGTATCAGATACGTGTCCCTCTCGCCTTTTTCTTGCGTTCCCCGTCGCGCTTCGTACTTCGTCGTCTTGCGTCACTTCGTCTGACGTACCCATTGACCCATGCCTTCCCACTCTTGACTCCTGAGCTGCCTTGCCCTTCCCTGCTCGTACCTCTCATCGTCGCCATATTATGAATGCAGCAGACCCGGACCCGAAGTATGCAATCTTGAAATTATGCCGTTATCTACTGCGCTAGCTCTGCGTTCGCTGTGTTATACACTCGTCTTGCTCTCGACTGAATCGATCGTCTTTGATTGAGTGACATCTGGTTGTCCTGATGTGCATCGTTGATGTGAGCAATAAGGGCTCTAACAAATTGTATCAGGCTAGCCAGGGCAATGTTTCAAACCGACGTGTTCCACATAACATCAAGTCCCGTTGAGTCGCTGGAATTCTCTGCATCGTTGGGTGACTTTGAGCAACCAGGATCCTCCACATTCCAGGCGCCGAAGGGCGTAACCAGGCATGGCTATGGACACGGCGAGAGCTCTCGCTTAGCTTCGCTTCTACTTCTCACTCACTCACTACGTTACGTACTGATGTTTATGATCGACCTGGGCTGATCGCGGATGGGCCAGATACACGATCATCCGCAAGTGTGCTTCTTCATATTGATCGAGGCACCGCCGGAGCTGTTCGCGGCAAGCAGTGGTATCCACTCAAGCTGATCAATCTGAGTTAGATTAATGACGGCATTGTACTCAACGCTGGATGATTGTAAAGCGCGTCTTATGTAGGCTATAGAAGACCTTTGGGGTACATGAGTAGGACGAACGACCTGCTCGCTTATGATCAGTGTGGCTGGACTCGTCGAGGCTTTGCGGATGTGACTCCCGGTCTCGGTGATCATTCGCACATGCGGACCGTCGGAGCGGGTGAGGATGAAATCTTTGTCTTCGGCTAGTTGTCGCGCAGTCGCGTCGGTGATGTCGTCATGTCCTCCAACACATTCGGGCCTTCCTGCATCCCGGGCCTCGGTATTTAAGGCAGTAAGTTTCATATACAGCTCAGAATGTGCACGAGAGCGGAATCGGTGTACTTACAGGCATGGCTCAACCCAGAAATCTGCGCTGCGCTTGCTGATAGACGTGCAATGTTCGGGAGAATATGAGTATGGTACACGGTATAGCCTATGTAGACGCCCTGAATTATGATGCGGCGGAATGGTTCAGAAACAGACTCACCGTAAGAAACAGGTCGGGCCGAATGCGGCCGCGGGAGCCGGTGACTACTAAATTATAGTAAATAGTGAGGAGAAAGTATGAGGCCGCGGCACGTCGTTCAGCGCGGCCGCGGATTGGCTGAGCGCAGTACGATCTGGGCGCCACCGACGCGCCCCGGGCTGGGGAGGGCGCCTGAGGGCCGCCGCCGTTCTGATACCGTCGCGAGGCGGGCGGTTTGCTTCCGTACCCTGAATGAAACATACCAGATCTATACTGGATCTACATATCACTGCCTGCGCAGCGTCAACGCAGCGTCAATCCTGCCACCTCCTGCTTTCCTCCTTTCCCCGCCGTCGCAACTCGCCCTCTCACGACCCGCAATTCATGGCCAAATCCAGGTTCTCGCCCTCCAAGTTCTCCATCAATGAAGACCCCCTCGATGCCGTCCTTCGTCCACCGCCGGACGAGACACCAGATGCGCGCGCGGACAGGCTGTGCAGGGAGGCAGAGGCCAAGCAGGTCAGTGACGAAATAGACGAGAGCCTCCGTCAAGAAAAGGCGGTGTGGAAGAAGAACAAGAGTCTTTTCCGGCTGCTGCTGCTTGGTCAGAGCGAAAGTGGTGAGTGTCCAACTGGTCAGGCATCTGGGGATGGCCGCAATATTGTGCAGGCAGTGATACGAAAGGGAGATGCCATACCAGTGCATATATAGAGAGTGCATACGACCGGACATAAGTTCCGTCGGTGGGGGGTCTTCCAGGCACATTCACAACGTGATAAATCTGGTAAATTCCCCGGAGTGTGGGGTCATATTGGGCATTGTTTACCCTTCACAATGCATTCTGGGGAGGCTCGGTGTTCTACATCCATATGATCCTGCGCGCTTTGCTCCGACGACATCAAACATTGGGCTGTGCTAACCAATGTCGGCCGATGATGTTATCCCGAATGTTCTCAATATTGACCCGTCGGTCGTATTGAATTATGGCAGACATGTCGCTCACAGACAACTACGTCTGGTGCGGACAAGAGCCATGGCTTCTCATTTATAAGGAGAGGACCTCCTATTGTCGTTGTGAACTTCGCCAAAACCCGCTTCCCTCTCAATCGTCAACATCTGCTCTATCATTGGGACTACGAATGGGTATGGTCTACACACATACATGGGCTTTCGCGGGCCAGTCCGCATACCCACGGGTCCATTGTTGTCGTTGAGCTGCTGCTCATGACCATCCCTCTTCCTGCTATGCCGTTATCTGACTCCTATCATCACGCACATGCCTAACATTCAACTTCTCATCCCAGGCAAGTCGACCACATTGAAAAGTACGCAACCGCGCCCTCTGGGTCCCACTCAGCTAGCATGACCAGACTCCCCGCACAGACTTCCAGCTGACGTTCGCGCCGCAAGCATGGGCAGCCGAGCGCGCCTCCTGGCGCGCCGTCGTCCAGCTCAACCTCGTCCACTCCATCAACCTCATCCTCGACGTCCTCGCCCAAGAGCTCACCGCGAACCCGCTCCAGCGCCCGCGCACAGGCGCCTACCCCTACACGACTTCCACCGCGGCGGCACACACAGCGCTCTCCACGCCGCCCTCGCCAGACTCGCCCACCGGCCCGAGCTTCGCCGACGACGTCCCCGACACCTCCGCGCCGCTCAGGTTCACCGACAAACACGCGCTCCTCAAGCTCCGCCTCGCGCCCCTCCGCCACGTCGAGACCGACCTCCGGCGGCTGCTCGGCGCGGCGTCGCACGAGCTCGGCGCGGACGACGGCGCGGGCATGCGCGCGACGCCGTTCGACGAGCCGTACGCCCCGAGCGGGAGCGGAAGCATGTCCGTGCGGTCCGTGCGCAGCGCGGACTTCTGTCTGCGCTCGAACCGCTCGTGGAAGGACGCGCTGCACACGCAATACCAGCATCCGTATCACGGGCACGGGCACGGGCATGGCGCACGCGAGGGCACGGCGACGCCCGGCGCGGAGACGAGGGACGACGCGACGGAGGTGATCGCGGGGTGCAGGGAGGATATGAAGACGCTGTGGGAGGACGGGGTGGTCCGGGAGATGTTGACGCGGCTGCGGCTGCGGATGGAGGACAGCGCGGGCTTGTGAGTGTCTGTCAGCCGGTTTGGGCGGTGAGGATGGGGTTGGGAGGGGTTCTGCTGGCGGTTGCCCGTCGCGGTGCTTGCCTGATGTTTCGACGGGACCTGGCTGTCATCCGCGACCGAGTTGACGGATGACTGCTAGATGCATCCTCCCCTGACAAGGTCTCCGCGCCATTTGATCTATGCTAACATCCGTTTGATGGCACGCATCACAGCTTCCTAGACGACGTCGATCGAATAGCGACACGCACGTATGAGCCCTCAGACGACGACGTCGTGCGTGCCCGGCTGCGGACCGTAGGCGTGCAAGAGTACCAACTCAGATTCGAGAATCCTGGTGCGTCCACTTCGGGCTCTCTCGTCGCAGTCGCTGAACCTACGCGCCCCGCTCGTGGTAATGATGCCGCTCGTGATGATGCAGCAAGCGTGGATCGCTCAGTTGGCCGCGAGTGGATCATCTACGACGTCGGCGGCGCCCGCTCATCCGTACGTCGTGTCTCCCACCCTGCCCGCGCTGGCACGGAAGCTGACGACCTCCGCAGCGCGCGGCCTGGGTGCCCTACTTCGAGGACGCGAACGCACTACTCTTCCTCACGCCGATCAGCTGCTTCGACGAGTCGCTCGAGGAGGACAGACACGTCAACCGCCTCGAGGACTCGTTCATCCTCTGGAAGAGCGTCGTGGGGAGCAAGCTCCTGCGGCGGTGCATCATCGTCTGTGAGTCCTTCCTTTCATGGCTGCTCGCTCGTCTCGTGGCGTCCGATTCCGTGGGGCCGCGCGCTCATTGTGGGTTTCGTGGGTGGGCGTGCGCGCGGGTGATGGCAGTGTTCTTGAACAAGTATGACCTCCTGGCGAAGAAATTGAAGGCGGGCGCGACGATCAACAAGCACCTCTCTAGCTACGGGGAGCGCGAAAACACCGCACCTGTGTTCGCAAAATGTAAGTCTTTTCCTCCTTGTCGCGCGCGGTGCCGTCTGATGTCGGATGGCACTCCCAGATTTGCACCAAAAGTTCCGTGAGCAACATAAGGAATACTCTCCCGAGCCGCGGTCGTTCTATGGATACGTGACTTGCGTTATTGTGCGTTTCGATCTATGCATCGCTGCCTGGTCGATCCATTGACCATGGTGCCATTGTAGGACACGAAAGCGACAGCCTCTACGCTCTCATCAGGTGCGGCATGCTATTTCGTTCACTTTCTGCCCCAACCCTGACTACTGGATTCCAGTGCGAGATGGACTCCTGCAACAACACTTGCAACGAGCAGACCTGGTGGCCTGAGTGCACCCTCTCTGCGACGCGTTCTTGCGCAACGCTGTCCGAGTCTTGCGCAACGTAGTCAAACTCTGGAGGATTTGCCATGCGCTTTAACTGCGGATGGGGGACGGTATCTATACATATTTGTTCTGCTGTATTGTGACTGCTGTCTTGCATAACTTACTGATCCGTTCTGCCTGTGCCGTAACATCGGTTTCCTCTAGTATCGCTATGCCGTTCTGCCGCTTCCGCCCGACGCTTCTTAATATCACCATATTTAATCTCGGACCTCGAGACGACCTGATATAATCACATGATCGTGTTTCCGCTCCACCGTGGAGACGCCCGAGATCAGGATCGACGCACAACGGTCACAATGTGGGGTGCTATGTCACTTGGAGGACGCGGTAAGTGACCTGCTACGTGTCATCCGCTGCTCCCTGCGTTGATCAAAAGGTTCTATGCTCTCGAGTCGTTGTGCAGTACTCATATCAGTCTGAACGGCCCGGTCAGTTCTCGTGAACCTTAGTCTCCCCTGGCCGAGGCAGACCCTGAAGAAGACCTCTTTAACGAAGGGGAGGATGGTCCGAGTCTTCTGATGCATCAACCTCCATCTCGCGATAGTGCTGTTCAACTAAGTCCCGCTACATGAAGGTCAAGATGGTACTGACGATACCACTTGCAGCTAGATAGATGTGTTGGATCCTCCGATGCGCAAATTGAGAGCTGTTGGGTCGGTCTCTTCAATGTCTCTTGAGGATCCGGTGAGACTTCTCTGAAGCATCCACAGATGGATTCTCTTTGAAGGCTTGCTGGTGCACGGCGACCTACACCTCTTCAAAGCGAATGTACGACTTGCAAGCTCGCGCATGTCCCGCCCTCAGGGAACTTGGTAAACATGCATACAGACCATCTGCGTCGGGCGAATCGAGTCCCCAAGCCTATTTTTTTTCTGACGGATGACTCCAAGCATGCTAGTTTGGGGCTATTCAATCGGCACTCGGTCTATGAAGCTCTTCGACCATTCACACTACATCCAGCGGGGACTGCGGCTGGGTGCTGGATCCTATCGCGCATCCGAGAACTCGGGGGAGGGTCGCATGTCTAGCATGGCGCCTGATCCGAGCAATAGCGAAAACAACTCAGTTCGTGACTTCCCGCCATTTCTATGGTCTTGACTGTTCCTGTCGAGCGATGTAAATCGCAAGTAGGTCTGTTGCCTTAGAGGTTTGACGGAACTCGACGGAAGAAATAGAGTCGAGTCCGTTGTGCTTCTTAGTAGCAGCATTCGCATTTACAGGGTCGGATTAGAAGCATTCTATCGCGATCTTCCGGCGCAAATCTCTACACGGAAGAATGGAGATAACAAGAAGGGCGATGAGATGAAATGGAAGGTTCGTCTCCGTCTCTTTATGTGAAAGGTCGTGCATTGGCATGGCCAACATGGTGCCTGCCTGATTCACCATATAACCTAAGGAACGTACCGCTTGCCAACTAGCAAGGCACTTGTCCTCGCAGTTGCCATAGCCCTCTACACGATGGAGATAAACGCGCATTTCACGACAAATGCTTCAAACGCACGGCCAAAGGCACCAGAAGGTCATGCCAGTGGCGTTCAAATCAGGTAGATTCATTAGCCCCTACATGCACTTGCCAATCTAACATTTCCGTCTGTGGCAGGTATCGCACGCAATCCATTCATGTCTACGCGACAAAAGACGAGAAGTGCCCGAAGAATGCCTCTGCCGAGCCAGCTACCGCCGTCGGCCAGATTGACGTGCATATGATCCCGACGGAAGACGTCTACAACCGGTACTCGACATCACCGACAATGGGCCTTGAGGGCGAAGCTGTTGAACGCCGGTCGAAGACGGGCGGGAAGAACATCATCTCTCCGCCGAAGACACAGTACGGGAAGAAGGTCCTGAACTACATTTTTGGTGGTTTGAATTCCCTTATGTGGATTGCGTTCATCCTCGCGATTGTGAGCTCGCTCATGATTGTCTCTGAACGCTTCGTTGATGATCATCTCGGCAGCTTTCGTATGAGCCTCTCGGCGCGCCCGATCCGCCTGTTTTTAACCTCGGTATTGCTATTCTCATCGTGGGTTTTCTCCGGATATCGATGTTTTTGCCCCCCCAGTCCATCTGACGACCAACCTAGATGCTCGTCATCATTGTCTCAGCCACCTTTTATGCTTTGGTCGACTGGCAGGCCTCGCGCATCATGAGCTCGATCAAGACGCTCATTGCGGAGACCGCTACAGTCGTGCGGGACGGCAAGCAACAGACGATTCCAGCCAGGGACGTGGTTGTGGGCGACCTTGTCCTTCTGTCTATGGGCGATCGCGTGCCCGCCGATTTGCGTCTAGTCAAGGGGTCCTCGGACCTGAGGTTCGACCGATCGCTCCTGACCGGAGAGAGGTGAGCAGCGGATCATAATTTGTCCTTCCGTCGACTCAGTCCGAATCTTACAGTGACATGATACCGGGTACCCTCGATACGGCCTCTCCTAACGCACTCGAGACCCGAAACCTCGCGCTCACCTCGACCTTCGTCGTCCAAGGCACGTGCACCGGTGTCGTCTTCGCCATCGGAGACAAGTCCGTCATGGGCCGCATCGTGTCGATGTCAGGAGAAACCAAGTTCAAGCTCACCACAGTGCAGCGCGAGGTCCTGTTCCTGACGAAGATCATCTCTGCTCAGGCTTTATCCTTCTTCTGCATAGCCATCATCATCTGGGCGGCATGGCTCAGGACGAGCTATCCTGGCTACGAGACGGCAAGTGAAGCGATCGCCAACTCCATCGGCTGTCTGACATCATTCGCTCCGCCGGTGCGTCGCCTGAAACCATACAACATCGCACAGTGGGCTAATGTCAGATTCCCGCAGGGCCTCCCGATATCCGTTGCTGTGTCGTTGACTATCGTCGCGAAGAAGATGGCGAAAAGGCACGTACTGGTGAAGAACTTGGCCACCGTCGAGACGCTGGGCTGCATGTCGGTGCTCTGCTCCGACAAGACCGGCACGCTCACGGTCGGGAAGATGGTAAGTCGGTTCATGAAGCACCCGCTATCGGAATTTGACAGTCTGGCAGTCGGTCCAGAATGTCGCGTTCATCGACAGCCAGCATAGGGTGGACGACCTCACAACGCCGTCCTCAATCCCAAAGGCGATGGCAGCCCTCCATATGACCGCTCGGCTCTGCAATGGCGCGAAGTTTGAGGCAGCTTCAGATGACGTCCCAGTTTCAGAACAGAAAATCAAGGGCGATGCGACCGACAGCGCCGTGTTGGTGTTTGCCGAGAGTCTCCATATTCCCTCGCTCGGCATAAATTCGACGTCGCTTGTCACCGGTCACGAGAAGCTATTCGAGATCCCATTCAACTCGCGCAACAAATGGATGCTCACTGTTGTCCGCACGTTGCCCTGCAATCCGGCAGAAGACAACAGCTTCTCTCCTCACACCTGGATGCTCGTCAAGGGTGCCCCCGACGTACTCTTTCCCACATGCACGAGCGTCATGCGCTCCGACGGTTCTGTCGTGCCGATCGACGTCTCCTCCCGTCGCCAGCTGTTCGCACTTCAGGAGCAGTGGAGTAGCCAAGGCCAGCGCGTCCTGGCGTTGTGTCGCCGTTCTCTGGACGACGTCAAATTCGATGTGCAGAGCATGCCCGCCAACGACGTCGAGGAGCTCATGTACTCTGAACTGCAGGGTTTGACGCTTGTCGGGTTGGTTGGCATCCGCGATCCTCCGCGACCCGACGTCCCGGGCGCCGTCGCGGCGATCCGCAGGGCTGGCGTCAGGGTCTTCATGGTGACAGGCGATTTCAAGTTGACCGCTCTGGCAATCGCGAAGCAGGTGCGTGTAGAGCTTTCACTCAATTCGTCGACTGACACATTCCGCTTTCAGGTGGGCATCATCACTCAGGAACAAGTAGACACCGTCGAAGCAATCCGTGCTGTCGAGGTTGCAAAGAGCTTCGCAAAGCTTCCTCCGTCCCAGATCAAACCTGCAGAGGACAGTCCAGCCTACTCTCTTAGCCTAACTGGAGACGACATCGAGACCTTGGAGCCGAGTGATTGGGACGTCGTAGTTGGGCGGTACACTGAAGTTGTCTTCGCACGGACGACGCCAGAGCAGAAGCTACGCATCGTCGAAGAGATCAAAGCCCGTGGAGACAATACAGTGGCCGTGACGGGCGATGGAGTGAACGATGCGCCAGCACTGAAAGCAAGCGACATCGGCGTGGCGATGGGTAGTGGCAGTGATGTCGCGAAGGAAGCAGGTGAGCTGTGCTCTGATATTCACCACCTGTCGCGTGTCTAAGGGATGGTGAGCTGCTATGGTTCTACTCAACGACGATTTCTCGTCGATCGTCGTGGCCATCGAGATGGGCCGCCTCGTGTTCGACAACCTGAAGAAGGTCATGATTTACTTGATGCCTGTAGGTGTCCGAGTGCTCCACCACGCTGGACGTACAGAATTGACACGGAGCACAGGCCGGATCCTACACTGAATTTGTGGCGGTGTTCACGAATGTGTTCCTCGGGATGCAGATGCCGTTGAGCTCGTACCTGCAAGTCTGCATCTGCGTTTTCAACGACGTGGTAATGTCCATCTCGCTAATGTACGAGAAGCCCGAGTCCGGTGAATCTGCTTTCATGAACTCATGCATGACTATTGATCTCACGTCGATGTCCAGATCTCATGAACCGGAAACCGCGGAACGCCCGTACAGACCGCGTGGCGAACCTTCGATTCTTTGTCCAGGTGTACTTCGTGCGTGAATTATCTTCGCTCAACCACGCTCACTTTTCACTCACGTGGCATGGAATAGTTCATTGGCCTCATGATGTGGCCTTGCTGCATGGGGATGTGGTTTCTGTATATGCACCAGCAAGGCCTCGGCTTCTACGACGTACTGTTAGTATACAACAAGTGGATCGACGGTTACATGGGATATAGTCTCGACCAACTCACGCACTTTGTTTCCGTCGGCCAATGTATCTTGTGAGCTCGTTTCATCCCTCCTGTTATTGGCTGCTCACGCGACCCGCCTCTTCTCTCAACAGCTACGTGACTGTGGTCATCACGCAGTTCGGCGGACTGCTCTCGGTACGCAACCGCCGCGTATCGATCCTGCAATCCAATCCGCTTTGGGGTCCGCGGCGGAATCTTGTCGTCCCAGCGGGGATGGCTGCCACAGTGCTCATCACGATTGTGAACCTGTACGCACCGGGGCTCCAAGATGTGTTTGGGACTGCTCCTGTCCCTGGGATGTTCTGGGGCATCCCGTTTGCATTTGCACTGTGTATACTGATAATGGACGAGATGCGCAAGTTGTTTGTGCGCACGCACCCGAAGGTTGGTCATCTTTCTTCGTGTTACCTGGCCACGTACTGACCAGGCAACCTCCAGTCGATTGTTGCGAAGATGGCATGGTGAATGGTGGTTCACATCTAGACAGAACCTGTCCCTTGTAACTGAGCAACAGAATGCATATGTTCAAGTTGGGGAGTTTCCTCCGCCGAAACCGGCGCTGCGAAAAGGGGGGGGCTGAAGATTCGGATTTTCCCTGTGTAGAGCACGTAGCTCTGAGTGAGTATGGGAAGTAAGGCTAGATATAGCAACATCATGCAAGTTTTTGAGCGCAGTAATCCTACGTGTAATAAGAAACCGGCCGTTTGCATTATTGTAGGCCCCAAATTGCATCACTGGGTCAGCAGTACTTTGCCAAACACGGTCACGGTCGCGCCACAACCGCGACGGCGGAGTGCGAAACCCCCTGAAGCAGTTTCATATCTGCTCCTTCTCCTTAACCGTCGAGCATGCCTTCTAATTACCTTCGAGTGCGCTACCTCCTCGTCACTGAAGACCTCAAACCAGTGGGAACCAGCATCCATGTGGAAGTACCTGCAGATGCTGCCATCAGCGATCTGAAGAAAGTGGTCCAGCAAGAGAACCTACCTGTGCTACACAACGTCCAGTACACCAGCCTGGAGGTTTGGAGATGTGTTGATAAGCACATCTTTCACTGTGGAGATAGCGAAGTGGGGGTGCGGGTCAGAGAGGCATTTTCCACCAAAGATATCAAACGACTTGATGCGTACCGAGATGTGAAGGATTTTGCGGGGGATGCACTGGTTGTGCGGATTCCCGGTGCGCTGCGTTCGTTTTTCTCATCTCTTGCTATCTTCGCTCATGTTTGTCTAACGAAGCCGTCGGTCCAACGTTCGATAGCCACCAACAAGTCTATCCTGCTACTGCAATTGATCGTTACAGCGATGCCTTTGTCATCGCAAGTGAAGCCGGCACGTTCACATTGCACGACCGGGCCTTGAACGACGTGTACGAGGTGACGTCTACAGACCCGTTGGCCAAAACCCTCGTCAGTGCCTTCGAAAAGCAGTTGGGGAACCAGCGACAGCTGGCCAAAACTGTCAGTGCTCTCTTCTCACGTCTGGCTGCTTGATCTTGACTAATGAGTTTCGAGACAGGCATACGCTAGCCTTGAGGAGATTTATGAAGCAGATCGACGCTTGGGAGGCCGTCCATTCAGAGACTTCTACGACGCTGTTGGAGATTTAGACCGGATGGAAAACATCACGGAGGAGACGCACATGCTTTTCGTTCTCGCGGACAAGAACGTGGACAACTACTCTATTCTCAAGCAGGAGGAAGCAACCGTACTTTACTTCTTTCTCTTGGCGCGCTGGTGCGAATCCCAGCTCGGTATCAAGGGAGTGTCTCATTCCACGATTGGACTGTGAGTGTCCACTCCGGGATACAATTTGTTCCTGGCTGACATTGATAGCGGAGACTCGGATACGAGATGGCCGTTTCCACTTGTGGTCAAAGTAGACGAGCAGAGATTCACGTATCGTCCGAAAAACGACTTCTGCGTATGTGTTGGTGGTATTCCCCGATTGATCACAGAGGTGGACTCTTCGGCGGACTCTTCGGAAGACTCTTCGAGCGCAGATGATGAATCTCGGATGCTGATCCAAGGGGCCGCGGTGGTCCGCCTCGTCAATAAGGTGCGCGATGACAGGAAGAAAGACTTCGTTTTACCGGCCATCTACTTCCACAAATTGCGCCAGGCCCGACGCTATCTTCTCTTTCAGACCGACGATGGAAAGAACACGGTGCAAGCTTAACTTTGTTTCATCAACGTTAAGTCATTAATGCATCCTTGTACTCAGGTCTATTACCAGGTGATGGAGGGCAGCGATCATGGAAGGTACAAGAGCATGAAGGACAACCTCGACGCATACACGCAGATCGTCAATAGAAACAAGTTTCCGGTCTTCACCAAAAAGAGTATGAAGCACCGCGCTAACAAACGTCGCCGGACAGACACTGGTAACGACGGGGGTGTAGTGGATGGAGTGCTCACCGCACGGGGATACACGATCGTCACTGACTGGACACAGTGGAGGGATAACTCTTCCTCATCGAGCGAGGTGCGACCTGCAAGTATCCATGCGAATGTTCTGAGCTCTCGCTAACATGGCTATTGCAGCAACCAGCAACCGTATGTCGTCAGGAAGGTGGACGGCGGGCGCGACTTTGTCACCAAGCACGTCAGCCACGATTCTGACGAGCAAGGCATCCTTCAATACCTGCACGAGATAAAGCCCCGAAGCGAGCACATCATCCCTCTACTCGACACCATTTGGTCACCCGAGGGCGCGTGGCTTGTGCTCCCACGGCAGCGGCCGATCGCAGAACGGAATCGCGTGGTCGAGGACATCTATGGGCGACTTGTTTCTTTGAGCTATGACTTGATCAGCGGTCTCTCGTTCCTCCACACGCACGTCGCGCACCGCGATGTGAAGCCGGCCAACCTGGTGTACACCGCCGACTATCGTCTGCAGATTATCGACTTCGACATCGCATTGCGGGTGGTGGGCGAGGACGAGATGAGGGAAGGCTTCTGCGGCTCGGCGGGCTGGACGGCACCGGAGGTTGGCAAGACGTACAGCCCTATCCGGGCGGACAGGTGGTCATGCGGTCGGGTTCTGGAGGCGTTTATGGCGCTGTCTACGGAGACGGGTGCTGAAGAACGAGAGAAGGTCCGGGCGTTTGCAGTTGAGCTGAAAGACCGTGACCCGTTGCGGCGACCGTCGCTGGCTGATTGGGCGAGGCGCCGTGCGATGAACCAAGAGAAAACGAAGAACGACAATGCTTTACCTCCAGAGGACGTCGACAGTGTGTACGAGGAAAAGGCGATAAAGCGACGGAGAGTGGACGAACGCGACGGCGGGTAACTGAACACCTCGATTGTATTTGCATGGTATCCCAGAATCTCACCGCCGATGATTTCTCGTCAACACATGTTATGATCATTTAAGTTCGTGGGCTTACAAGGCTGGTACGTCTACAACCATTGTCCATTATACACAGCAAACTCGGGGAGGTGCTTCATCAGCACGGCTACGTGATAATGTGAGGTGGTACAGGAAGAGCGTAATGGTGATTTCGCGAAGGTCAGTCGCCGATGAAGCTAAGCACAATGCCGTCGCTAGTGCCACTCAGGCAGTACATTCCGGAGGGACGGGCTCCTTGTCGAGCTCTTGGTCCCACTTACTGGCCATCAGTGTGAACATGAGTTTCTCGTTGTCAATGATGCTGCTCGTATCCGAAGGTGCCTGCACCGGCGCGGGAAGTTGCACGATGGTGGCGGGGACAGCGGGCTCGGCGGCTTGGGTACGCTCTCGCCTGTACCAGCGCGCAATGATCAGGTCGATGGCAATTCCCTGAGGTGAGAGCCAATACGTGGATCAGATCGTGTTCGTAGATTGCAAGTCATCGACGTAGCCTCACCTGGATCTGTACCAACATCGGGAGGAACGCGTTGGCCGCCATGCTCGGAGCACAGTACGTCGCCATGAAGACAATTGACACGATGCTGTACAGCAGCGCGGACTCGATCGCCATCCCCGTGACACCGACGAGTTTGCTATGCTTGGCGGCGAGGCGATAGGTCAAGAGGATCGTGAAGATGACATGCAGCGATTGCGCGAGCGCAACAGAGACGCTGAGCTGTCCGAACAGCGGAGTCTGCCAGAGGGTGTTGCCCGATGTCGCGACCCAGTACACCTCCAAGATATCGAAGGCTAGCAGAAGCGTCGGGTCGTGTTCAATGATCTACGCCGAAAGTATGGAAGCGCCAGTGCGTACCGTACGTGGCCAAGGTGAGCAACCCAAGCAGAACAGTGACCAAGGGACTCCACCATAGAGCGGAACACCGTACAAACTAGAGCAGAACCAGACTCAGGACAACCGACCTTACACGAGTGAAAGAAGAATCGCCTACCAAGAACCCATCCGTCAGCAAGGTGCTGATCAAGGCAGCGACAGTGGCCGCAATCTCCAACCCCGAGTTCTGGTTGTCGACGAAGTAGGTGTACGACGTGCCCGAGCTCCCTTCGCCGATGATCCAAGCGTCCACAGTGAAAACGATGTTGCAGATCTCGTAGACTAGTGCCATTGCCCACAGCGCGCTGGCGACGACCAGAAACAGCGCACGGTGGCTCAACCGCTTCTCGCGCGACGCGGCAACAAGAGCACGGCCTAAGGTGATAGTGTGCACACCTGCGGCAGACGTCAGTGAGAGTGCTGTAGACCATGCAGAAACCTGACACACCGAGCAGGACGGCGCCGATGTACACGCCTGCATTAACCGAGCGCAAGAAAGAGGGCTGCGAAGTAGAGTCGACCTGGCCGTAGAACGGCTGGTAGGTGCTTGCGACGCTAGAGCTGCTCGCTACTGCAGCAGACGCAGTGCCAGTGGCATAGGCCGACGAAACTCGTGGAATTGAACTGTACACGATCGAGATCACAGCGTCCGTCATTGTTACGGTCGTACACACGGAGACCAAGCACGGCGGTCGGGACAGCACACAACCTTTTCCGAACACTTTATAGTAGGATGGGCATCGACGGCGCCCAGGGAGTCTGACTGGTCACTAATGGGGTAAGTCGCCGTCGTGAGTACTAACTTAAACGCAGGTACTTAATGAGGGAAACACGCACCGTTATCCGCATTCGCTCCGCCGGAGAAGTTCAGATAAAGCGGAGTTGTGCCTCGATCAATGGCATCGATGGTGCGCAGCACATCGCATACTACTCAGTCTACTGTGAGTCGCAGCAGCACCTGCTACTTTTTTCATGTGATATTCTGGATATCCCAACATCACGACTGAAGTCTCCGTTGCAGACCATAAGAGCCGACGAGTATCGCGACTGCGCCATCTTCAGCAATGCCACCGCGACGGCATAAGGTCGACACAACGCTTCACGTGTCGCCGTGTGGAGGGAGGGTAGACTACGGGACTGAAGTATCTTTCAGCACCCAGGCAACATGAAACTGCGGTATAACGGAAGTGAAGACCGACCTGATAGCAAGTGTGATCCACGAGAAAGGAAGGTGAGAGAAGGCGGTCACTGGTTACTTGTTCTGCGGGTTACATTACCCGCCTGTGGTATGTGCGGCAAAGGCTGTGCGAAAGGCTGTGCGAATGTATAGAGTAGATCCCGCCAAGGTGGTACTTACGCACCCCCTCGTGCGAATACCGCCTCGGGGACGAACCGGGCGACTGGGGATTAGACGCTGCGCTGCAAACAGTCAAATATCACGCTGATGGACATCGCACAGTGCACGCCAGACGGAAACTATGTATTTGTTTTTGCCAAAGAACGAGTGACTATGCGCCCTGTATTAGCTCCTAAAATGTGTTTAAGATGTGTAGATCAATCTAGCACTGAAAGTCAAAGGTTACTAACAGTGATCACCGCAATATTTCAGTATGTTCAAATATTGAGTCTTGGAACATACAGATTCGGAGACAGTCAAGCTTAGATACAATTAAGTACTCTGCTGCATGTACCACGCTGAGACCTCTTTGATACGACTGCGATCATTTACGACACGACCCACCACGCGCGACAGTGCACGACCGACTACAACATGGTGCCGGGGACACTATCCAGCACTATCCACGTCCATCCTCGGTCTCCTGTTATGGCTCGCCGGTTTGTCCCCGAGGCGGTATGCCCACGAGGGGTGCGTACCACCTGGCACGCGTGCGCTTGGCGTGCGCTACGCGTCAGCGTGCCCCTTGGATCCCGCAAAGGATCCGTCCAATGATCATAATGAGGCCGAGACGATGCAGCCTCCACCTTATCCGCGAGGATCAGATAAACAGTAACGAAAGACTTAAGTATATCAGGCATAGGTTCGCTCACCTTCAATGCGACAATCACAGAAAGTGCTTGACGGGCTTGGACATCCGAGAGGGCAGTTGGCTCGGACACGTACTTATCTTCAATGAGGAGCGATAAAATCGAATTAACTTCCCGTATTCAGTGCCTGCCACTGGGGTCGTCGGTCGCAGTGATCATAAATCACGACCTACGGAATGCTGTGTCCAGTCATTGTTGACATTGTCCGTGAGTCTGACATAGCTGGCATGCATGAATTTCTCCCTCAGCGCCATCGAAGCGAGCGTAGTACTCCCGATTTGGATTCGGAAGCATATTAGCCACCGATCGGCCACGTGCATGCCAACGTTAACCGGTGAACGTTGGCATACAGCCCACATACGTTAACCGCCAGCCCACATATGCAGCTCTGCGAGGTTCAAAGGAAAGCACTCTCCTTGTGTGAGCTCCGAAACATGTTTTCTTTCTTGTCATTGGAAATCAGGTCAAAGTTCGAGGCGGGGGAGATAGCACTCAATGATTCACTATTTCCAGTGGCGTTTTGATCTGGTGCGAATAAGACTCGGAGGCTGCTCCGGAAAATATGTATGTGAGTTTGAACGTCTCGGACCCACTATCTCGGGCATCTGTACATCAAGACACACCAGAGCTAACCTAGCTTCAGATTTGAAAATTAGTAGTCCGAGACGTAAGTCAAAGCATAGGTACATCCCCATCTGTTTGTATAAAACACACTGCTCCGAAGCCATTCGTCACGTCCGACACGCCATGATACATCCACATTTGTACGTAACATAGCCTGATTCAGCCTGTTCGTCAAAGTGCACAGCCCAAGTGAGGTGCCTACATCTCGCCCAACCGGCTTGTATATTCAGGAGGTGCCGGCTCCTTCTTGTCAAGCGATGCCTCCCACATGCTCGCCATCCGCACGAGCGTGGTCTTCTCATCCGTGATGCTGGCAGAATCCGTGGTCGAAATCGGGGTCACCGGGGTAGGCGTAGCGACCGTCGCCTGTGGCGTCACGACGGGTGCAGGCAGCGACGCGAAGGCGGCCTTCAATGTACGCATGATGATGAGGTCAACGGTGATGCCCTACGGATGCGCACGGCAGTCAGAGCACGTATAACATCATAGATCCTTCGCATCCAGTATATGCGCACCTGCAGCCGCACCAAAAGTGGTATGAAGGCGTTGGCGGCCATGACGTTTGCGCAGTAAATGATCATGAACACGAGATGATACCGTATGGCAGGGCGGACTCCACGCTGATCGCCCAAATGCCGGCGTGTTCCCCTGCCTGGCGGGAGAGCTTAATGACGCGGGAAGCCAACAAGGCAGTGTAGATGGCATGCAGGGCCCCTGCGAGGCCGATAGTGACGGGCCAGCTGTTGAGGAAGGGTATGATCCAGCCGCTATTAGCATCCTCTACGTGTCCGGCGGTGTACACAACCTCGAGCAGGTACCAGACTGACGAGATACCCTATGAGCAGTTGTGAAACAGTTTGAGAGGGCGCTTACCGTAGGACACGAGCACGAGCGACGCCAACGGTATGATCACCCATAGGTTCTTCCACCAACGGTAGCATCGCACGAGCTGATGCGAGAGACAGGGTTGGAGGTGAGTGTCGTCATATACTATCCAGTAGGCATGCACGTACCAATGACCCATCGACCAGGACGACGTTGATGAAAGCACCGACCAGCGCGGCGCCATTCAACGAGGAAGTCTGGTTTCTAGCGAAGTAATGGAAGGCCGACTCGTTCGTCCCGTCGTATTGAAGCCACGCATTCGCGTTGAAGCCGATGTTACATGCCTCGTTCATGAGCGCCGCATCACCCAGAGCACGCTAATCAGGGGAAGCAGCGTAGCACGTCTGCTCGTTCTCTTGTCCTTCCATATGTACCACAGGGCATGGGCGAATGTGTATGTGTGTAGACCTGCAAGAAGCAAGGATCATCAGTTTCGAGCGTCGTTGTAACAGTGTGATAGACGAACCGAGGAAGATGGCGCCGATGTATACGCCAGAGTTGACCGACTGCAGAAAGCTTCGTATCTGCTCCTGAGATACGTTCCCCGCGATGAAAGGTTCCCAGCTTGGCACGGAAGACACAACCGCCGCACTTGGCGCAACGGAACGGCTGTGGTGACAGTGACCGCTGATACGGCATGTGAAACATAGGAAGTGATTGCGCTCGCGCTGGGTACGACAGAAGAGATGACGACCTCGATGAGCGCACTGTGGGTCGAGATAGCGCAACTTTCAAGTTGGTCCTGTGCGCTTTATAAACCAGGATTCCGAGTGGCTTGTGCGCAGTCTTCGGGTACGGGCTTGTTGACCATCCCGAGATCGTGCATGTGCACGAGTCCTTGTGACGGCAATAATCAGTATATCGCATCGCATGACAGCTGTCGTCCGAGAAGCTACTTAGTCTGCAAGACTTACAGTGCGTGAGGCCTTCAATCTCGATGAGCGCCGGGAGGAGAAATCCTAGTGTGAATCAAATCAATGTTTTCGTCGCGGGCAATGCTAACCGCCTGGAAGACTCGGAGCGTGTTTGTTATCCCCAATCAAGGGCAATTGCAATCAAGTCGCAATCGACTCTTACATACCTGAATCTACATGCGATCGCCGTGGTTTCACATTTTCGTCAATCCTTTGCGGAAATTGCATACTCACGATGACCGGCCCCCGTCACGATCAGCAGGTGTGGATTCTGTTGAAGTGCATGCTATGGCAGACCGCAGCACAGGCTCGTTGACATCATCAAGGCGACAACACGCTGAGGGACTTGTCATTCGTTCGACAACGGCAACGCGCGCAGTCTATCTTCTGTAGCCATGAAGCTCGGAGGGGCCACAGCTGGTGCATCAAGCGAGCCCGACACTGGCTGTTTCTCTCCGTGATCGCAGCTGTAACTGAAGTAGACATGCGTTTCACTGGGTCAGTCTGCAGATTCCCAGATCGCTAGGGCACTCACGTTAGCGTCCCTCAAAGTTGTCCGTGCAAACGGCGCTACAGCGCATCGGGCACGTCCGATCGTCCGATCGTACTACGGAGGATTGGTGGCGTGTGTAGCGTGGGGAAAAAACATCGTGATGATTTCTTTTTCTGTTCAAACTCCGTCGCGCGTTACGCTTCTGTCACGCTTCTTACCCGCCGCAAGGCCTCCGCACGGGGAGGTCGTGTACCTGGCTTCCCCTTCCCCTCCCTCGATGGTCCCCGTCTCTCTCTTTTGCCTCCCGCGCCTTGCGAGGAGGCTACACTCGTCACTTTCGCCTTTCCTCTGCTTTTTTAACATGTCCTCTCTGAATCCTGCTGGTGTCGGCTCCGACGGGGAGCTTGACGTCGACGAGGAGCTTGACGTCGACGAGGCCAGCCCCGGCGATGACACTCTGACTATCCATTGGGCTCACTCGAAATATTGGTACCGGACCGACCGACTCCTCGACTTTCTAGAGGCCAACGAAGGGCAGCGCCGCCAGCTGTTCGGCGAATGGTCAAAGGAAAGCGCAGCAAAGGGTCTTAACAATGTGTCGAGGAAGACGCGGCACTCCCAGATTCATTGAGCCCATTCAGCTGTCTCATGGAAGGTTATGGTACAGCCGACGCGCAGTCTCATGGAATGGGATGGGATGGGCCGACCTCGGCCGACCGCAACTGTCTCATGGAAGGTGATCAAGTCGGCCGAGCGCAAGGCGGGCAAAGCGGCACAAGGCGGGCAAGGCGGTGCGTGGGACGATTGGCTGCCCCAGACATTCTCACCCAGCTGACCATTCTGTCTCGCCCAAGACAATGCACTATCCGACTCTCGGCTGGAGAAAATCTGTAGCCGACCACCGCCTTGATTCAGCCGACCTTCTTGTCTCGCCCAAGACGATGCACTATCCGACCGTCGGCTGCAAAGCTTTTGCAGCCGACCACCGTCTGGATTCACCAGATGCTGGCAGACTCATGTATGAATCCCTGTGCTGAGCACAAATGGATCATACATAAACTCCAGAGCTTACAGCAAGCCTTCATATATAAAGGCGCTGTAATCACTGCAGCGGACGCCCCGCTCCCTACCCGATTGGGCAGCTGCCCTTTAGGGATAGCCCAGGTCACCCGGTGCCAAGGTGAGCTTGCGGCGGCGGCCCCTACTACCATAATAGGTCCCATCGCGCGCTCTTCCACTTTGGGGCTCATCGGGCAAGTGCGATCATGGTTTGTAATCAACGAGATCTCATGTGATCTACAGATTCAGATATGCGTATGTCGGGCCGCATGACATATCTTCTCGGGCTAGGTACATTGCCGTATATATCCGTTTCACGTGTAGCATATTGCCTGGACAGTTTATACCTGAACGGTTTAAGTATCGAGGTCCGAAAATGCACAGCCTGTATGTCGCGGTCCACAACATTGGACATATGTCGTGCCTCATAACATACTACACTATGTAGTTGAAGCCCTGACGTCACACTCGGACATTTGCTGTAGCCGTAGATAGTCTGTATTCACGCAAGATGTCGCCAATGTACAATACACTGGCTCTAAAACGCGCGGGCAAGATTATCTTACGGTAAACATCGACTATGCCATCCTCCCGTCTGTTGCCCGCCTGCTCGTCACCGACCCACCATCGCGTTCCCACTCGTTACCCACAGGTCCCTACAATTCGTCCTCCCGTATCTCCGAGTCATCGTCCCACCTATCACCCGCCGCCTCCCATCCTTCGCCCACCCTGATCAACCTGTGTTCATCAGCCCGCGGCTAACGGATGTAGCGAGCTGGCCGATCACGCAGCAGCTTCTGTGCGACTTTCGCGTGCGAACGGGGATCGCAAAAAAGCCTGGGGAGATGATAGGTGCGGCATTGACTTTGCAGGATGATGGGCAAAGCACGCACGTACACCTCGATCTGGCCTGCCTCCACCAATGTGGAGATCTCGCCGGGTTTCAATCTCGACGCAACGCCAATGTACTGGCCTTCATTCGATCCTGATCCAGTGTCCGGAGTTGCGGACGATAGATTGTAAACTCCTGCGCTAGAGGCAACCCCTGTCGATGGCCAGTCAACGCCTCGTTCAGTCAGTGTGGTAACTGGTTCACACTCGTTGACGCACCGTCATTTGTCCCCGCTCGCCACCATTTGTCCCCACTAACGTACCGTTTGTGCTGGTCGACGCGGGCGGCGGGGTCGACATGTCACCGTTTGCACTCGCTTACGTGCCGTCGTTTGTACCCACCGATGATAGTGCAGAGCACGGGTACACCCGCGGGTGTCCCGAGGTGTACCCGTACCCGTACCCGCCCGGGTACAGACCCGCGACGGCGGGTACGGGTTTTGCACGGGTGCAGGCGGGTCTGCGGGTCCACGGGCAAGTGGGCGGGTCTGCCCACCGTCGCGGTCACCCGCGTTTGCTCACGCGCCCACCTCCTGTTCGCCGGCCGTGCTTGCGCGCTGGGCATTCGCCCTGCGTGCTCGCGGTCACCGTGCATGTGGTGCTGGTCCACACTGCGCCCGCCCGCTTCCCTCTCGCTCGTGTTCTCTCACCCGCTGTACCTCGTCCGCTGTCCCTCTCGCTCGCGTTCCCTCTCACTCGCTGTCCCTCTCGCCCGCCTGTCCTCTCCCTTGCCCATCCACCAGCTTTCTCCCGCACCTGCTGGTCCGCTTACCTACCCGCTCACCTCCTTGCTCGCTCGCCGCCTGGCCTGCCTGTCCGCTTGCTTATCCGCCCGTTCTGGACCGCCCGCCTGCTCGTCCGCTCACCGGCTCGTCCGCCTGCCCTCCCCCGCTCGTCCGCCTGCCCTCCCGCTTGTCCATCCGCTCGCCTGCTCACCCATCCGTCGGCTGTGTTTGCGTGCTGGGCACTCGCCCAGCGCGCTCGCGGTGGGCGTGTGCTGTCGCCTGCTCGCTTGCCCGTCAGCTCTCTCCTACTCGGTCATTTGCCCACCCGATCGCTCACCTGTCCGCCTATCTCCTCACCCATCCGCCTGCCTTCCCGCCCACTCACTCGCCCGCCCTCGCGCCCATGCCCGCAGTCCGCCCGCCCGCTGCGTGTGCCCGCAGGGCATGCACCCGTCGGCTGCGTTTGCACGCAGGGCATTCGCCCTGCGTGCTCGCCGTTGTCGTGTGCGTCGCGTTCTCAGGCGTGCGGTCCGTTCGGCATTCGCCCCGCACGCTCGCAGTCGCCGTGCGCGTTGTCGCCAGCTTATGCGCCCGCCCACCTGCCGGTACCCGCTCTCCGCCCGCCCGTTTGTGCGCCTGCTCTCCCGCCTGCGCCTGCCTGCCTGCGCGTTCGTCGGCCGTGTCTGCGTGCTGGGCATTCGCCCAGCGCGCTCGCGGTCCGCGTGTATGTGGTGCTGGTCTGCGCTCTATGCCTCCTTGCCCTCGCACCCACTTGCCCTCCTGCTCACCCACTCCGAGACCCACGTCCGACATTGCTGCTCACCTGCTTGTCTGCTCGCGGTACCCGCTTTACCGCTCGTCCGCCCGCGCGCATGCCCACTCGCCAGCCCGCTTTCCTGCCCGGTAGGCTGCTCACTCCGAGCCGCTCGTCCGCCCGCGCTCGCCCGTCGCCCGTCCATCGGTCGGTCGTCATACGCGTCGTGCAGCAGACTGGTGCTGCACGTCGCTGCGCCCTGTGCTTGCTATTAGCGTACCTGACCGCCGGTGTCGGCACTCACTCACCTTGCCCGCGCATCACTTGTATGCCCACCGTTCGTTCGTTGGCCGCAAAGTCGCGCGTTTGGGCTTCTTGCGTTCGGGCGGTGGGATGGCACGAGCATGGTGGGAACTTAGTGTCCCAATGCAGCCCGTCCCGGCGGTTGTGCAAGTGGCGGGTACAGTCCGGGTCACGGGTCACAAAAACGTGACCCGTACCCGTACCCGGGCATACCCGTACCCGCTACCCGCGCGGGTTCCCACGACCCGTGCTCTGCACTACGTGACCGATGTGCTGTTTATCCTGGGCGACGTGCCATTCGACACGGTCATCGAGTTCAATCCACTGGTTGATGAGTGCTTCAGTGAGGAAAGGACTCTGCGAGTGACGGCATAAGAGGGTCAGTCTGGCTGTGTGCCTCACACATCGTATTTGTGCTTACCTGGGTTAACTCGCTACCGAATGCGTCTTGGAGACTCCACCGTGCAGTCTTCCGTGCAGAGATAGGCCTAGAGCTAGATGGTAGAGTTACAGTAGCACGCACAAGTGCAGTGAGCCTTGCGGGCGCCCCCGTAAACCCAACGTTTGGTTCTATTTGTTGCCTCACCGAATTTGGAAAACCCGATGTTCTCGGGCTGTTCCTGGCCAATCACAACGCGTTTAAAGGTCCTACTTAGGCCTGCAACATACCAATAATTCGCGTTCGGGACGTTTCCGCACTCTGTGTCCATGTATTATATACTGCAGTAGGGATCAGATACATGTTCAGTAGCATATATCACAACAGATGAGATGTAGCACAACATTCTCGTGTACAATAGGGATGTCTTGTGTACTGTACTGGTTCTCAGCCGAGTCTCGAGTCGTAATGGGTGCTGCGGCGCGATACATACTGGACTCGATAATGACACAGTCGTTGTATGTACAAAATATATTCTGATCATCATGGCCATTTACCAACATGCCATTCCAGTTCGTTGAACGTTATACATCGCACGCGCACGCAGTGTTTTCCGGATTAAACAAATCTAATTCAGACTGATCTATTCCAAGTGCGTGCGCCCCGGCCTGCCCACCTTGCCCACCGTCACGGTCACTCTCTCCTTGCTCATGCGCCCATCTTCGTCCGTTGGCCGTGCTTGCGTGCTGGACATTCGCCCTGCACGCTCGCGGTCGTCGTGTGTGTAGTGCTCATCCGCACTCTGGGTCCGCTCGCTTTCCCTCTCGCTCGCTTTCCCTCTCGCTCGCTTTCCCTCTCGCCCGCCTGCCCTCTCGCTCGCCCATCCACCCGCTTTCCTGCGCACTTGCTGGTCCCCTTGCCTACCCGCTCACCTCATTGCCTGCTCGCCTCCTTGTCCGCTTGTCCGCCCATTCTGGACCACCCACCAGCTCGTCTGCTTGCCCTCTCGCTCGCCCGCCTGCCCTCCCGCTCGTCCGTAAGATCGCCTGACTGCGCACCGATCTGCCCGCCTGCTCACCCGTCTGCGTCTGCATCCGTCGGCCGTGTCTGCGTGCCGGGCGTTCGCCCGGCACGCTCGCGGTGGGCGTGTGCTGTCGTCTGGTCACTTGCCACTCTCCAACCCGTCCGCTTGTCTATCGGATGTTCGTCTTCCTACCCACCCGTTTTCCTACCCGCCCGTTTTCCTACCCGCCCGCCTTCCTACCCGCCCGCCTTCCTACCCGCCCGTCTTCCTGCCTACCGGTCTGCCCGTCCGTCTTCCTGCCCGACAGTCCGCCTGCCCGTCCTTCTGCCAGTCCGCCAGTCCGCTCGCCCGCTCGTTCGCTCCCGCTCGTGCCCGTCGTCCTTCCGTCGGCTGCGTTTTCACGCGGGGCATTAGCCCTACGCGCTCGCGGTCGACGAGTGTGCTGTACCGCACGTCGCCGCGTCCTGTGGCTACGGTCAGCTCGCTCGCTCGTGTGCGTCTGCGCTCACCTCGATGTCAGCGTCGGCTGCTCGCTGTTGTCGTGCCCGCTGTGCTCCAACGACGTCGGTGACCGACGCGGGGTGGTGCTAGTGGAGGTCGTAAACGGCGGGCGGAAGCGCTCGCCGCTCGCTCGGCTCGTTGCGAGCTCCCGGGTTTGGCCGAAACCGACGCCACGCAGCGGGCAGGGCAGGGCGGCAGGGGATCCGAGATCGTACCTGATCTCAGATGCCCTGACCCCGATGTCCATCCATATTGGGTATTAGCCTCGCATCGCGCGCCAGTACCGACCCGCCGGGGACGAAGGGGCCAGGCGCCCGGGGTAGCTGCCATATCAGGTAACGACCGACGGCGCTTCGTTCATACATGACGGCGCCTCGCTCATACATGAGCGAGTGGTAGCTCATGTATAAGAATGGCTGCAGGTAAGTACTGGAGTTTATGTATGATCACTCCGTGCTCACTACAAGGATCTTATACAAACATATGCCTATATGGCCTGCTGGATTCAGCCGACTGTCTTGTCTCACCCAAGACAATGCATGAGCCGAGCATCAGCTGAGGTATCTTTCCTGGCCGATATCCGTCTTGACTCAGCCGACCTTCTTGGACCTTCTTGACCTTCTTGACCTTCTTGACCTTCTTACTCACTAAGACCTTCTTGACCCAAGGTAACTAATGGTTGGCTCATCTTGGTCAATACCAACGTGTTAATGAGGTATCTAGGTGGGCAAACACCAATGAGGTTTCAATGTGGAAAGTGTCAAGGAGGATATCAAAATGGCGAGCATATTGAAGAAGCCTTCTTGGAGGTGTCAAGACGGACAAGTGAAGACAGACAAATCAAAACGGGCAAGTTAAGACAGACAAATTAAGGCGGACAAGTTAAGACGGACAAGTTAAGCCTGACAAGTTAAGGCTGACAAGTTAAGACGGACATTCTCAAGACGGACATTCTCAAGACGGACATTCTCAAGACGGACATTCTCAAGACGGACATTCTCAAGACGGACATCTCAAGACGGACATTGTCAAGACGGACATCTCAAGATGGACAAGTTGAGATGGACATCTCAAGACGGACATCTCAAGACGGAGAGCTCCTTGGAGGTATCAAGGCGGACTGGTCAAGAAGCCTCCTTGACACTCACCGTCTTGAATCGTGATAACCTCCTTGACATTGACAAGGCAGCAAGTATGCATCTTGTTTCTTGACTCGACTTGAATGGTATGTACGTGCAAAACTGTATGCTGTTTGCTCATTGGTTTGGGGCCAATGGTGTGGATGTATTATTGAACATGTCCAATATATGTTTGTACCGTGACTGTGTCTATAGACAGTCATTACGGTGTTGAGGTGCAATACACCATGTAGTAACTGTATATCAGCAAATAGAGATACAATGGTAAGACACTGAGGTATTCCTTGTTCTGTTAGAGTGATTCCTGAATGGCTCGCAGCAATTGACAATGATGATACTTCGCTGATCTACTGTATTTGCTGTGGAACTACATGTAGTAGATTAGGGAAGCCACTCACGTAGGCCATTAGCCTCATTGTTGTGTATGTAAAGAGCACTTTGGCTTTGTGTAATCTCAGCTCGTATGGGAAGAGGATCTCAGGATATGTTTCAAAAATGACATGTTGTTTGGAGATATTGAGAGGCATGTGGATTAAATCTCAGCTTCTGCAAGACAATTGTTTGAATCAAGTACATACAGAAGTTGTATTCATGCTGTGTCTATGGTACATGTGGCTGCTGGCAATTCTCTGAAGCAATCTGGCAATGTTATAGCTTGAGATAGCTAAGAAGGTTATACATGGAGAGCATGTCTTAGACAAACACACCCCACGGTTCAATTCTCACAGAATTCTATACAAGCCATGTACTACACATAGTCATGCTTGGTACAAAGTCTCATAGCATATGGTGGCTCAGAGGTGAAGTTATAAAGAGAATGAGACCATCTCGGGTGACTCGGGGACATGGCCGAGGCAATGTCTGAGGGCAAAACACTGGAGAGTGTTCACGCATTTAGTGGGTGCTCTGACCACTATCATTGAGTTCGTGTACATATCTTCTAGTTGTCCACTCCTTTGTACTTCTATACTATTGAATGCTGATAGAGGTTGTACTGAACATATGATCATGACATCCCGAAGTCTATATCAAGTGTAACTGCAGTACAGTTACGAAGAGTGTATGTGCATGTTGGGCCAACTGACAACGAGTTTCATTGCTCAAAGCGAACCATCACATCCATACAGTGACAGAGTATGAATTTGGCAGTGTTGGCCATAGGCAAGCTCGACTGGAACTATATTGAGCAAGCCTTATAGCAACAGATCACACTTCTTGTCCATGCTCTCTCTCGTCTGAAACTGCCCACAATGCTGTTAACAAACAAATCTAGTTTATATCGGAAGTTTGATCTAGTTTGTAGGCTCTTACAGTTTTAGTACACCGAGACTTCAAACAGACAAGAAAGCGAGCACAACCAGAAGGAGAATGTAACGGTGGGTGATTGATAATGCAAGATGGCAGGTAGGCGAGCAAGACGGTGGGTGTGCAAGACGGCGGGTATGCAAGACGGCAGGTGTGCAAGACGGCGGGTGTGCAAGACGGTGAATGTATAAGATAGCAGGTGAGACATGCCGCACCCGCAACGAGCGTACCCGTATCCATGGGTGGTGCTACCTGTATCCTACCCCGGTTCACTGTGGGTTGGCGTACCTCGGTGGTCCCTGCGCGGGTTTGGGCTCGTTGCCCGCGCCCGCCGCCGTCCTCCTCGCTCGCTTAGGCTTACTCGTCCCTGCTTCTTACGCGCCATCCGCACGCCCTCCCACCTGCTCGGCGCTGTGCCCACGCCCACGGCGCGCTCGTCGGCTGCATTTGTACGCGGGGCACTGGCCCTGTGTGCTCGTGGTCGACGTGTTCCGCACACCCCGGCCCTGTCCATTGTCTGTCCCGTCCTGAGCTCATGCGCGCGCGCGTTTGTTGGCCGTGTTTGCGTGCTGGGCGGTTGCCCAGCGCACACGCGGTCGGCGTGTGCTCCCGCACGCCCGCTCGTCCGCCCGCCGCCGTTCATCGGCCGTGTCTGCACACGGGGCATTGGCCCCTGGGTACATGTGGTCGCCTTCCGCGTCGCGCCCCACGTCGCCGCCGCCTTCTGTGCCTACCGTTAGTGATTTCGCTTGCGTGTGTTTGCACTCACATGTGGTGGGCAATTCCCCTCGCCCATCATGCCCATCGTGCGATACATCGCCGCGTCGCATACTCACCTTTTTGCTCGTCCGGGGCCCGCGCGCGCAGTGCGCTTGTTGGCCGTGTTTGCATCCGGGGCAGTCGCCCTATGTGCGCCGTCCGCCTTCTAAGGTATCCGCTCACTCGCTTGGCTGCTCGTCGTCTTGCCCGTCTACTTGCCCGCCGTCTTGCCCGTCTACTTGCCCACCGTCTTGTCCGTCTACTTGCCCCCCCCCCCTGCCCACCTGCCCACCCACTGACCTGCCCGCTGACGCGCTCGCCTTGCGCGCGTTCGTTGGCCATGTTCGTGTGCCGGGTAGTTGCCCAGCGCGCGCGC
The DNA here is from genome assembly GCF_022376445.1 of Fomitopsis serialis. Lineage (NCBI taxonomy): Eukaryota > Fungi > Basidiomycota > Agaricomycetes > Polyporales > Fomitopsidaceae > Fomitopsis > Fomitopsis serialis. The sequence goes on along the minus strand of NW_025955347.1, from coordinate 4,331 downwards.
GGTCGGCGTGCGCTCCCGCCCGCCCGCTCGTCTGCCCGCCGCCGTTCATCGGTCATGTCTGCGCAAAAGGCATTGGCCCTTGGTACACGCCGTCGCCGTGCGCGTCGTGCAGCACGTCGCCGCCACTTCCTGTGCCTGCAGTCAGTGAATTCACTCGCATGTGTTTGCACTCACGCGCGGCGGGCAACGCGCCCGTTTTGCCCGTCATGCGACACATCACCGCGTGTGTGTACCCGTCTTTTTGCTTGCCCGTCTCACCACTCGTCCACCCCCGCCCTGCTTGTGCTTGCACTGTCTGGGCGCCCTTGTACGTTGCCATACCCTGTGCCCGCTGACCTCTCGCACTCCTCCCGGCTCGTTGTTGTGTCCGCGTGTTGTGTCCGCGCGCTGTGTCCGTGTGCCATGCGGTGAGCTTGCATCTGGGGCAGTTGCCCTATGTGCGCCCGTTGCCGTCCTCGCGTGTTGTCTCACCTGAGACCGTGCGTGGGGGTACTCACCTGCTCGAGTTGCCCGCATCCCCGCAGTCTTGACGCCCTCGTGGCGTTTCCGCGTGCCCTTGTGGCACTGCATGTGGCACTCCAGACAGTAGGCCGGTGAATTGGCAGGTGAGAAAGACGGCAGGTGAGCAAGACGGCAGGTGTGCGAGACGATGGGCGTGCAAGATGGTGGACGGCGGGTGAGTAAGACGGCAGGTGTGTGAGACGGCGGGTGTGTGAGATAGCAGGTGAGACGATAGACCGGCGAGACGGCGTGCGAGCAGGACAGCAGGACAGCAGTGGGGCGAGGGTATGCAGGCGATAGGGTAGGCGGGCAAGACGGTATGAGCGCAAGACGGCGAGCGACAGGTCGCCTGGTGAATGAGAGGGCAAGGCGGTGCATGAGAGTGAGATCTTGAGAGCTGACGCACTGACACGTTGAAAGTCTCCGAGTCAACGCGTCTGAACGCGTGCCCAGTTGTGACGCGCCGCGCTGCACTGCGCCACGATCGCACTGTGCCAACCGACGCTTTGAGCACGCAAGAAGAGCCCAGCCGACCGTAAAAGTATTGATTACTAGGATCACTACGGTACTGTATACATCACCCCAGCCAAACACATTATACACCTATGTCGGCTGCACGATCCTCATCGTACAAGCCGACGCGTCGGCCGCCGTCGACTCATGCGATGGTATTCCGCGAGACTGCGCGTCGGCTGTAGGATGAGGATCGGTCAGAAAGCGCTGCTTGGTGTGATTCATTTCGAAATCGCGCAATACATTTTCACTCACCCAGACGAGCATCCGAAGGTTCGTGCGGCCTTCGAGGCAACGAAGCACAGCAAAATGCAAACCTGGACCAATCGCATCGGGACTCGTATACGAGAGTAAGTCAATTAGTACGCTGTTATAGAAAATTCACTTATCCAACGTGTGTCAGCCTGAGAGGCGAGTATGCTCGGGTTACGTCGGTGGACAGAGGGACTGGATATGGCGTGTCAAAAAGAGATCGTGAACGTGGGATCAACAGTGTCAAGGGTACATCATTTGCCCTCCTGGTTTAGGGCTGCGACGTTGACGACCAGCAGATAAAGTACATGTCAAGTTCCCGGAAGAATGGGTCGTACGTCTTGCGCCCATGTGGGGCAGTGCACCGACATTCGTGATCCCTGCACAAACGTCTACGCCCGGCCAAGATTTACGGGCGAGCACGCGAGAGCGCCTGGGCCTGCATCAAGGCGCCGCCGGCTTGGTCGATACAACTGTGAACGAGTGGACCGCAGGCGAGGCTGGGCCCAGCGATTGGATGGGAGGGTACGGTGAGTGGGCAGCAGATAATTCGGTGCAACTGGCTACGAGGTACGTCATCGCTTGCGATGGAAGTGCTCATCTTATCGTTTTTCGCAGCAATACACAGGCGTCTGGGTCGAACAATCCTGGCTATGTGCCCTACGTCGCAAATCAACACGCCGACAACGCAACCTCGTACTACGGGCAACAACAACAACCACCCCAAACGTCATTTGGATATCAAGCCTTTTCTCCAACCCCAAGTGCCTTGTTGTTCGACCATCGTACGGCCAGCCCACTCTCAGGCCACCCCACCCCTCCCGGCAGTGAAACCTCGAGCCTCCGCAGCTTTTCCTCAAACATCCAGCCTCTGCATACGATCCCAAGCAGTCCGGTGTCATCACGCGGCTCCCTCCATGCCAGTGTCCCAAGCGCGTCGGCGTCTTCTTCCTCGCTTCCGGTGACGAGCACAAGCTCGGGCGTCTCAACCTCGTCAACCCTCGCATCGCGTACGAGTGCCACTCGGAGCAAACGCGCCTCGGAGAAGGCACCGGCCCGGGCGCAGCCTCAGGCCAAGAAGACGAGGACGAGCGCCGCCGCTGCGAGGGCTCTTGCAACGCCGAACCTCGACGCGGCCGACGACATGCTGGATACGGCGGGAGAGACAGTGTCCTCGGACCGCGAGTACGTCAATGAGCTCAAGGTTCAGAAGGAGAGGCGTAAGACGGTGACACGACCGAAAAGAACACAAAAGCCACACAAAAACCCAACTGTGAGGTCGAGCAGTGGTATGCGAGGCCTCTGCGTCTATGAGATGTACGGGGGACTGTACAGTGGTCTAGGTAAGAAGGAGGAGGACGGACAAGACTCCGAACGACGTGGGAGAGCTTCGAAGATGTCGAAGGCTGTTCGAAGGCGAGGGCTAAGCCTAGAAGGTAGGAGGGAGGGTTTCGACAGACGTGTCGAACGAACGATGACAAGAAAGGCGAGCGACGGCAGGAGAAGAAGTGTAGAGCCTCTCGGGGCAACTACGAGCTGGCGAACGTACTGGCGAACTGACTGACTGACTTCGAACGTACTGGCTGACTGGCGAACTTGCTGACTTCGAATGTACTGGCTGACTGACGAACCTCGCCGGTGCGAGGTGAGATTGAGAGGGTAAGGGGGTCTCTGAGATTCGAAGGGAACCAGTCCCAGAGTATATACAGGGAAACACGGCTATTACCACTACGGAGCTCCGACGGCCCCAAACATCCGGCTATGGCTTCTAACACGTGACAACTGCTCTCGGGCTCGCTAACCAGTGGTCCGAAGGCCGACCGGCTATCACATGACGCCGGAAACCGAGACCACTCGTCGAGGATGTGAGACGACCTGCAAGGACTCACTGGACATCCTGTAGCATCCTATGGTCTCGCAGGAGATCTTCTAACACCGTAGCACGTCTTCTAACATGTTCGAGTGTCTTCTAACACATAGTGTATCTTCGAGTGACCTGCGTGCTCTGGGGTCGTCTAGATAGGTGGGTAGGTGCTCCTATAGCGTCACTGAGGTGCCGGAAGGTCGCGGATAGTCTTCTAAGGTGAGCCAGGGTTGGCTATGAACTTCGAAATCTTCGAACAGTTGTAGTGGATCTTCTAAGAGCTTCGGAGCATCGTAGAGGCCTAGATTGCGTTTTCGGGGCTTAGATAGCCTAGAGGCGTATCAACGGCACGGGTAGAGGCGGAACTCATGGATAAGCAAATACGGCTGTTGGAGATGCAGAAGGTGCAAACTGAGGCTCAACTCAAGCTTCTCGAGAGAACGCACCAGCTGCAAGACCTTGGGTACGCGCTTCCCTCAAGTTTCCCGGTGTCCGCGCCCATTGCTGGCACGTCCCGCGCTGCCAGTGACTACCCGGCCACTGTGCGGGCCCCATCGCGCGGTCATACTCACCGCTCTCCCATCACCAACCGTAGCATCTTCATCCACCCCACTAACAACTCGCAGGACACGTCTCGTGCCGAGGACATGAACAAGGGCACGCCCGACGACTCGGAGGGCAAGCATGACGACGGCGCGCACGACGAGGGCGCACACATCGATGACGGCGCACACAGCGGCGACGCGCACGACAATGCTGTCGGCGTGTACAACGAGGGCGCGCGCGTCGAGGGTGCGCATGTCCAGGGCGTATACAACCCGTCTGACGCTGAGGGCGCGCACGTCAGCGGCGCGTATGGTCAAGGCATGTACAACCCGTCCGGCGTCGACAGTGCACACGTTGGGGGCTCTCACGTCGGGGGCTCTCACGTCGGGGGCTCTCACGTTGGGGGCGCATACCGCCAACTTGAAGGCATGTACAATTTCAATCCGTCTGACATCGAGGGTGGACACGTCGGGGCTACGCACGTCGGGGGCGCACACGTCGGGGCGCGTACGGCCAGGCCATGTACAATCCGCCTGACGTCGAGGGTGGACACGTCGGGGCTACGCACGTCGGGGCTACGCACGTCGGGGGTGCACACGTCGGGGGCGCACACGTCGGGGGCGCGTACGGCCAGGCCATGTACAATCCGCCTGAC
>NW_025955346.1:0-36921 GCF_022376445.1 Fomitopsis serialis | reverse complement strand
AGGAGACGGGACGGTGGCGGTTCATGGACGTGAGCCCCAAACTCGAGGCGAAGGTGCGACCATGACACCCCCGCACCCGCTACACGTTTCGCGCTCAACGCACTCCCGCCCAGCTCGCCCAGGCCTCCCACGAAGCACTCGTCGCTGAATACGGCCGGAAAGTGCTCCCGCCGAATCATCCCGTCACCCGGCACGTCCGGCGCGTTGTTGAGCGCATCCTCGAGGCGTCCGACCTCGGCACCGTCGCCCCGTCAGAGCCCGCTCACGCTCACGCACTTCCCCCCAGCGACCCGGACGGCGGGCTGTGGACGCCTGCGCCAGTGGGCCATCCGAGCGGCGTGCCTCCGACGGTGGGCGGGAAGCAGTGGAACCTGATGGTGGTGAATGATGACAAGATGGTCAACGCTGCGGCAACTTTTGGTATGTCTACGTCTCAGAAGCAGGATATGTCTGGTTGGCTAAGGGTGAATTTCAGGGGATATCATCGTGTTCACGGGTATCTTGCCTGTGGCTAAGGACGAAGAAGGGCTGGCAGCTGTCCTTGGGCATGGTATGTTGCCCGGCAACCGTGCACATGCCGAACGCAGCTGACCGTATGTGCAGAGATTGGTCATGCAGGTTGGCTGCATTGACATGAGAAGGATGTGGCTTGTTGACCGTCTTCCCCAGTGCTGCGACATATGTCCGAACGCACATCCTCCGCTAAGGTGCTCCTAGTACTCGCCAGCACTCTCGCGATCCTGGGGCTTGATTTCGGCTTGTCAAGGCTCATCTCAGAGCTTGTATATGACTTGCCCAATTCCCGTATGCACGAACTGGAAGGTATGCGCTGCAACGCCGAGTTGCGCAGCAAAGATTACTCAGCTTGCAATCACTACAGCGGACAAGGTCGGCCTGAAGCTCATGGCAAGAGCGTGTTATGATCCACAATCCGCGCCAGCGTGGGTCACCATCCTCTCTCCGACCCTAACCAAAGTGCTGAAGGCAGTTTCACGTCAGGATGTTCACGCGCCTCGCGAAGCTTGAGGGCCAGAGCGGCCAGCTCCTCCAGTTCATGAGCACGCACCCGCCGACCAAACGGCGCATCGAGGTCAGTCCCATTGACGCACCGGTTTCTCATCCTCGCCCGCGACCCCACATCCCTCTGTTTGATGTGTTCTCTCCCCGCATATTGCTCACCACAACGCACTCCCCGCTTTCTACGCCGGCTAACGCGCTTTCACAGAAACTCGAGACGCTGCTCCCGGACGCGTACGCGATCCGGGCGGCAAGCCCAGAGTGTGCGGGATTAAGTGACAGCTTCTCCGCGTTCCGGGGTGTGTTCTCACACGGGGCGGGAGGGGCGCCCCGGGGGCGAGGCGGTGTGGGGGTGGTAGTGCGGCAGCGGAGGCGGTGGTAATGGGCGCGACGGCGTAGGTGTTGCCTGGACGATGTTCTCATTGCGACGGAGATGAACTTAGTGCGTATGGTCGGGAGGCGGACGTGGCAATAAAACTAATTGAAACAGCGGCAACGAGGATAACGAACAGTGCTTCCGTCGTTCTCTCTTGCGCGTCTTCAGTAGGTCGCTCCGTGATAGGGTATGTGCGGCCTGAACTGCGTCGCGAGCAGACCTGGACAGGGGGTTCTCGAGCTCGCTCTGCCAGTTAGTGGCCCCCTGCGTGGTGTCAAGATTTAGAAAGTGTCAGGCTTGCGCGCAATAATCTGGATCCGTTGATCCCGTTCGGTGCCCTTCTCGAATCTCCTGATGCGGCACGACGGGCCTTTAGGTTCGTCGAAGACTCGTTCGCGTTGCAGCTAATTTCATATTGCTAGACGGAGCGTATCAGTGTTGGATTCTCTGGGGCCCCCATCGGCATTTTATTGGCATGTCGACGAAGTCAAGGTGAGCTAGACCGAGGTTTGTGGCCCGAGGTCAGCCTGCAGAGGGTGCGGATCGCTCGACGAAAAGGTCAGACAAGAGCCCGCCTGTGTGCGCGTTTTCGGGAAGGGGCCTAGCAATAAGTACTAGTACTTAGGAATTAGCTGTGAGCATATCCGAGAAGTCCGGCTTCTGTGAAGTGTGTGAGAGACCGTCTGCCGTGTCTGCCCAATCCCAGTCCGAGGGACCTCTGCTTCGCTGATTGGCTGTAGTGCCTCCGATGACTGTTATGAGTAGCTCTACCAGATGTTGATACCAGTAATGAATCGTCGCTCATGGCGCGGACAATTAGCTGAACCCAAGCTGCTGGGTGTTGAACGGGCCGCCGTTGGAAGGCGCATCAGAGGAGGTCGCATCAATTAAGCTGGCGTGCGGAAGGCGTCGCGGTTCGCGATCGAGCCGCTTCGAGCCGGGCAACCGCCGATCTGGCGGACACATGGCTCTGATGCGTCTGCCGCAACGCCCACGACCCGTCTCATCGCCATGTCCGTCATTTTGGGTTTCCGAGCGCAACCATCTCGTCCGCCCCTCTCCCGCCCCCGCCACGACCGCCATGTCCTCCCTCCTCCGCTTCCCGCGCCGCAACCATCACGACCACCTCAAGGGCGACCACCTCTCCCCGCTGCAGAGCCCCAGTGCGGCGTCCTTCACGGAGAGCGTGCGCGAGCGCCGGCTCTCCGCGCTCTCTTTCATTAGCGAGAGGTTCGCCCACAAGCCCAGGTTTCGGTGGCCACGCACGTCCGGCTCTCTGGCGGCATCGGGCACACGGTCGACTTTCCGCGCACGTACTCGCGCGAGAGCACGCCCTCGCCGACCGGGTCGCTCGAGGACATCCAGATACCCGTCGGGCTGGGGAGGCGGGCGAGCGAGTCCGAGCTGCAGCCGCCGGATACGCCGCAGGCAGAGGATGGGTTCCTGGTTGTCCCTGGCAACGACCAGCGCAACCGCGCACAGCGCACCGAGCTCGTCCGTGTCACGATCGGTCAAGCGCAAGAGCGTCCCGCTGCTCTCGGACGTGGAGGCCCCGCGGATGACGGGCCAGCCATCTCGCGGATACCGCCCGAGCTGCTCACCGTCGTCTTCTCCTTCGCGACGCGCCGAGACGCGCTCTCACTGACGCGCGTGTCTAGGGTCTTCTCCGCGCCGCCCTCCGCGCACTCTATGGCCGACTAGACCTGCGCGCGTTCTCGCCAGAGCGCGTCGACCGGTGCATCAGCCAGCTCGCCTCGAACCGTACCTTCGCGTCGTACGTCCACCACTTTGCATGCACCTCGCTGCCCGCGCCCGGCGCCGCGCTCAGCGCGGTCTCATTTGCGATCGCGTTCACGAACATGCATGCACTCGAGTCGCTCACGATCCCCGACTACGACGCGTGCTTCCTCACGCACACGAGCTTTCGTCTCAAGCGGCTGCGCATCATGTCCGAGTTCACAAGGCCCAATGACTGGAAAGCGCTCTGGGTCTGGCTCGCAAAACAGCCCGAGCTCATATCTCTCTCCTTCCCCCACCTCCTCCAAAATCCCGCCGATTGCAGTCTGCCGGAAGCTGCGCCCGCCGATACCGCACATCAGGACACCGATGCTGGCGCAGATACCCCGTTCGAAGATACCCTCGCGCCCGCTGCGCCGCGCCTCCCTGCCTACCTACTCCCGCCTCGCACACTTCCACGGGCCCGCCTCACTTGCCGCTGCGGTTGTGCCCGGACGCCCGGTGCGCTCCGTGACGCTGCACGTACACACGACGCTGTACGACGGCTGAAGCCGTCCGCGATTATGAGCGCCTGACGCGCTCGCGCACGGGCGTGGTGCGCATGGGCGTGTCTGTGTCGCTCACGCAGGTGGACGCGCGCACGCTGGAGCGGGTGTTCATGTCTGCGGGGCAGAACTTGGGAGCCAGCTCGAGTGCTAGCGGTGGAGTGGGTGTTGGACGACGAGGCACGTTGACTCTGCTCCAGTGCGCTTGCGATTTGACTGATGGGGCTCGCCGCAGGTCCTTTACAGACAGCTCTCCGCAGCGCTCCCGCGTTTCCGCACGCTGCACACCCTCCGCCTGCGCCGGCGCAAGGTCGGGCTCCCGCGCAAGCTCGCCAAAGCGCTCAACGCGTTCCCGTCCCGCCAGAGTCGCCGCTCGAGCCCGCGCACCCCGCTGCCCCGGACATGCCCCGCCGCGCGCGCAAGAGAGGGCGCACCTGGCGATGTGGCGAAGCAGTGCGCGACGCTGAGACGGTGCTGTTCTTGTCGGGCGCGGAGTGGAGGACAGGCGGGAAGGGGGCGGTGTATGCGCTTCCGGGGGAGAGGCCGTATGTGGGAGGATTTAGCTTTGTGGGGTTTGTGCTTTCGTGAGACGGGGGCATGCGTTGGGGCCGGGTGGACAGATCGTGTGGTGATGCTGGGTGTGTCTCGACGTGGACGGTGGAGCGTGCGTCGGGACGACACGAGATGCTCTACCTCTGACTCTAGGATACCGATGTATGTAATGCTCACTATCCTATCAATACCACAGTTGACGGTCTCTACGTAAGTAATCCTCTCCGAGTGCACAGATCTAGAGAGCAACCCCTGAATATAGCGAGTGACAGGTGTAATGCATGGTACCTCGAGGGTCTTTTGACGGGACATGACTCGCGTTCGCTGCAGCAATCGACTTCACATTTCGATCACAGTAGCATCTGAGTCGTAGCGCAGTGGCTCGATTTTCAGGAAGAGAGAGCGACGACTCCTAGTCGTGTCTAAATGTCTGTGGTGCGCAGCGTGGACATGGCTCCCCTCAACTGCCCACAGCAATGGCGAAAGACGACGTAGGTACGCCTGCTGCGGACCACACCACGCACGCAGTGACATACCTTCGACTATTACTCAGTGACGGGTCCACGAACAGACGTGTCAAACGAATGGAAGAGGATCACACAGGTGCGTAGAGTACAGGGGATACAGGTCATGGCCACTAATTCACGGATCGCTGATACTCTGTACTCAGCCATAGGATGAACGCGCCGTGCGCACTTCCTGTCAGTCGACAGTTGCCGTCGTGTACACGGCCCATCCAGCGCGACAGGCACGCTAACCTTGGGTCAGGGGCCGTCAATGCACGTGCATGCCAGTGAGCACACGAGGAGGAGCCTCTGGGCCGGTAGACTGGCTCGCCTGTGATACATGTGAGTCTGTGACGAGTGTGGACTGAGTCGGAGACCATTGACGACTGCCCCTGGACTGCCCATTGCATCCCGTCCCCACATAGTCGCCTCGTCCGCAGCCTTTTCTGCGCTCTGCCTGATCGATGATCACCTCTGGCAGTCAACGAACGAGTCTCTAGCATCCATATTTTCCACCGGTTCATCGTAATTCTCCCCCCCCTCAGGCTGCTCCCCCTTTCCGGGTGCTGCTGCATACATCCTGAGGCCTTTGGGTATCATCCGGCATCTGCTCAAAGTATACATAGGAAATCAATCGTTGTACATGTCAAGACGAATACAAGATCAGACAAGGACGTTTCGGAATTTCGCGCAAGCGGCCGACCGTCCTTAGAATACACTCCATTCATAGCAGTGAATCTCCCTCAGGCAGCGCCGATGAGAATATCAGCCACTAGATAAGTCAGGTTACCTCCGAGCCTCGGATCTGTTACTAGGTGATGTTACGCACTGAGCTCGCCGACGCAGTACGCAGTGGCCTGCGTGTGCGCTGCAACTTCGAGGGGCACGATTGACATGTCGGCAACTCGCAGGTTCTTGGTGCCATAAACCTAACGCGTACGACGTGAAGAGGAAATCGATTTTTGTATGTCAGTCCGTGCTACTCTCGCTGTACGTGATAGATTTGAAACAGACCTTCAACTTCGTGTCCACGACGCCATGCTTCTCCCGCGGGAGCATACTGCAGGAACCACACGCATGGTAGCATGTATTGCAGCACTTCCGGATGTACTCTATTTCGGCGCCCAACTGTCAGGATCAATGACCGATGTGGCACAGTAGATTGCGCACCTTTGATTTCTTCATCGGTTCGTGCTGCTGCACCGGGATCAACTTCACGGATCACGCCCGATTTGAATGGCTCCGTGTCTGCGAGACGCCGGGCAAACTTCAAGTTCTCTACGAAGATGTCCAGATCTAGATTTGTATGAGTATCTTTCAGATAGCTCGTGAGCAAGAGAAGACTCGCCATATGGCACAGAAAACGTGTTCGGGTCAATATCCGGCTGTTCGAGGGGGTCGTTGTTCTTCGAGTGCTACAAGAGTGGCAAACATCAAACGTCAAGGGATAAAGCCGTGAGTCGACATACGACGGTGCCCCTGTAGCCAGTGAATCAGTAGTGCCTTGTATCACGTTGGAACTGACAGTTGCCTACCTGGAAAATTGGTGTTGTATCACGCAGAGTGTAGTCAGCTGCAGACGGTGTTCAGTTGATGTGTTAGCGTCTTGATCCAGAACGATTACATACATAGCATTTTCCGGGCTCGGGTTGAGCTGCAGTATTGATTGTTAGCCAGAGTAATGTATCTGCGTCTGATATGCATACAAAGGAATGTTAACCATCCCGGGAACCCAATTACCTCAACGTCAGGGAGGGTCGCATCCTTGAGCACACGGAGTTGAATGTCCCATTGCTCAGCAAGGCCGGGAGGGAGCGTGCCACTCTCCTTCTTCTCCTTGATATACGCAGTAACCCCCTCAACAATTCTCGAGGCTGCTGCGTTATCGGCAACTTCGATAGGCACATAGCCGAACGCTGTGATCCCAAGCCTGTACACGTTCTCCTTGTCAAGGTCCCTGATATGGAGTTTGTCCGCCTTAGCAATGATGGTAGGGTACGTCAATGAAAGCTCACTGTAGATTGACTTGTTCTTTCGCGAATTCAGGGTCGCGGAGAAGATCGACAGTCTTGTGCGACACGCGGGGATCAAGTTCGTAGGAAACACCTGCAATAGACGCATGAAGACTCTGTAACAATTGATACTAACTGAACAGCTGCTGACCGACGTAGGTATGGTCCTGGAGGTTCTCTCCTACACCCGGAAGCTCTAACTGAACCGGCACGCCGATCTTCTCGAGGATGTCACGCCGACCGATCCCCGACAACTCCAGGAGTTGAGGAGACTTGAGGGCTCTGGCCACTGGTCAGCATATTGAGCATCCGATAGTAGATCGAATTTACCCTGCTGCAAGTACAACTTCTTTCCTCGCATGTGCTTTGTATGTCACTCCGTCGTGCACAAATTCCACACCGGTGGAAACAAGATTGCCATCATCCATTGCGTCACTGAACAACACTCTGGCACATACGGCTTCCGTAAGAACCTACGCCACTCAGTCGTGTCAGCTCTTGAGGACAGTCCGCGGGCTGGCTGAGAATTCCAATTACCGTGAACTTCGGGTTATCCTTATGTGGAAGGTAGTGTGCCGTCGCAGCGTACGAACGGGTCCACTTCGACTTGCGATCCAAGTTGGCTGAGCCCTGCCAACAGCCAGTCGTCTACATGCGAGATGAGCAACCTAGTCGGCGAACTTGAGAATCAAGGAACTAACATGACCGCCATAACCGTCTTGAAGCAGAAGGAAGACCTTGCTTCTGCGCTGCTTCCAGAAAGAATTGATTGATTTGAAGCGAGGCCAGAGGAACTGTGGTCTTGATCGGGCCACTTTGACCTCTGCATTCGATGTTGTGCGTGTAAGCGTACGCCTTCAGCTGCTCCTCGGAGGCAGCAGTAAATCTAGACATTCTCAGTGTCATCGACACTGAGCATACAAGTGATACAACACTTACTCCTCTGCACGTAGTGTGTATTTCATGTAAGCTTTCCAGTTCCAACCGGGGTTGCCTAATTCTTCCCAAGCGTCGACGTCAGCCGCAGGCGGTTTCATCCAAGCATAGAAATTCATAGCCGAGCTGCCACCTAGGTTCGTGCACAAAAGTACGCTGTCAGTCGACATGGCGAGTGTAGCCACGGGGAGGGATCATACCGAGGCCTTTGCCTCGAGACCACAACATTCGCCTGTCGTTGCAATGCTTCTGAGGCGTGGTCAGAAAACCCCAGTCATACTACGCAGAAACCGTCGAGCATGAATCAACAAAGCGAGCCGATGAGAAGGTACTGAGAAATACCTTTGCGTCGCCAAACGTTGAACCAAATCCGCCTCCTAACAGGATCTTCGGGTCATCTAGATTCGGTGCACCTGCTTCGAGAACCAGCACTGTACTGTCTGTGGTTTCCAAGAGCCGCGCCGCGATGGTCAAGCCAGCAGTCTAGGATATGTTCAGCTGCATCTCTCTTTGCCGCTGTTGTTGAGTAACGTACACCACCACCAACAATGACATAGTCGAAGACTCGATCCATAACGTCAGAGACTTGTGCGACCATCCTGTGTGATTCAAGTTTGGACACAGTGGTATGTATGGCCGTTGTCACTGCAGACTTGGAGCTGCCCGATCTTCCGCTTATATATACTCGGTACTGCAGCGGAGAGCACTACATCTTCGCAAGTGACTGAAGGCGGTGGGCGCAGCGAAGATGATTGAATTCAAAGATCAGCTGGCGTGCGGAGGCCGTATGAAAGCGCCGAACGAAGACCGATACATAGGCGTTGAACGAGCCGCCAGTGACACAGTCATCGCATGGGTGACTACTAGACGCGGCTGCGCGTCGTTCTGTGAGATGTAACGGGATGCCATAAAGTTCTGACGTTCTATACCCTGTAACAGATTGGCAGCCACTGGCATCAGCAGAAGAGAAGCTCAAGCGCTATTTCTGTGATTGCTAGTGGCTGCCGCACTAGTCCTCCGACGAGTCGGAGGAAGGGCACCAAAACCTAAGGCCTCTCTGTGGCTCATCGCCGACATCTACGCTTGTTTGACGCTTGCTGACCAACGGACAGGGAACGTGCGGCGGCATCATGAAAGCGTCTGTCTGTACGAAGTAAGTACTGCTCGTGGAAGACGTACCTTGTCGAGGTGACCGCCGCCGCAGACCGCGCCTATAATGATGGGTACCAGCCTGGGAATGTTAGACAGCATTCATTAGGCAATCTCGGTCAATGACCATTCAAATATTCAAGCTCAAGGTTCGCGCGTCCTGGAGCGTGATCGATTGATCGGTGAAGGGCTTGACGAAGTCTGCCAACGGTAGGCTCCATGCAATCCTGAGCGCATCATTCGGCGAGCGGTCTCGGTGCAATCGTTGGTACCCGCCTGCAGGCAGGCAAACGGCTCCCGACCGAGTATGCTTTTCGTCGACGTCGTCTGATCCAGAGTCAGCAAGGGGACATCGTAAGATTTCAACAGAATCACGGTTTGAACCATAGCATACGTAGGGGCCGTTCTTCGGTACCGGTGACGCTAAGTAGGAAATGTATCCAGATCATCATGGAAGCACAAGTGAAGGGACTCAGCGATTCGCGCATCGGATCGCGTGAGAATCTCTGTTCGGATCATGTCTGAGATCCGCGAAATCCTCCTCCTCTTACCGGCGCTTTCATGATCGCAGTATGTTGTCCGGCCTTCACGCCACAACGACAGTGGTCGCGATCAAGTGGCGCGCGCAGTCTCTGTCTACTAACGGTCTAGTATGTAATCATCACAGCAACACAACACATCACTCACCAGTAGTGGTCGCCGTCATGCGTTTCCCCAGCGATACGGTAAGTGTACATACCCATGTCAGTCCTCCGCGGTGACTCGGAACTTAAAAACTGCCATGGCATGTAGGATTCTAAGGGACTCCTGCAGTGCCAGTGTGGTGCTCTGACATGTCGTGCTCCGACGAGCTACCCGTCGAGTCTTATGACAAATGCAGAAACGGGAGACTCCCCGTCATCAAGTCCATCAACTTAACGGGTTTCATGGCACCGCAACAGACACTGGCACCGCTGCGGACCTCGTGGTGAATCCAGCGGCGAGCGCCCTGCTCGGCTTTGACGGGCCTTATCAGCCTCAGACAGCCCGCGGCAACCCAGCTTTGCCAGCGGCAATGATGGTGGCAATGAACGCTTGGGTGTTAAGTACTTGACCTTTGATCGACCGGTGTTCTTAACGCCCCCTTGAGTTCTAGGTGTTCTCCGTTCCTGTTCTTAGCACTTCCGCTACAGGTTACTGTTGCGGAACCAGAATGACGAATCCCGAGGCCGCACTCGCCCAGCAAGCGTACGTCAAATGATATCTTGTGGCAACTACATAATAACAATCTACTCCAGTCACGGGCCTAGCCTCGCAGGCATCTTCATGAACATCATGTATGTTCCAGGCTCTCCGGAAATGAACAGTGTCTCACGCATAGCTCGCAGGCTCTATGGTGTTATGCTATCGCAGGCACTGTATTATTACACCACCTACAAGGAGTAAGCGATTGGCACTGCGTGTTTGCCATGACTGTACTCAACGCTCTCTAGCGATTCCCGGCGGCTCAAAGCTTATGTAGGTGTATCACGCATTCAGTCGACAAATGCATTCTCATGTAGAGCCCAACAGGTCGGGTTGTTGCTCATGGCAGACACATTGAATTCGGTCTTCAATATGTGGTGGATATATAATGTGCTCGTTAATAACTTCGGTAATCTTTCGAGTCGCTGTATTTGCGTGTACTAGAACCTGACGCCGCTCATTCTGTGTAGGCGATGTTACAGCACTTCAAAATGCGGACTGGCGTACGTATCAACTAGTTATCTCGTCGTGTACAACGACCACTAATGCACTACCAGTGTTTGAAACAGGTATGGTTCCCGTTGCATTCGCCAGACAAGCCGTCGACCGCGAACTGACACTAAGCCACTGGCAGAGGAAGCCTTGGGGGTACGTGTACTCATTACACCAGTTCCAGCGGATCTGACTAGTCCCGCAGGGAATCATTGCTATGATAGTTCAGTTCTTCTACGCATGGCGTATATGGAAGCTGACAAACAACTACTTCGCCGTTGCTGTGATTTTGATGACCTCGTTGGTCGGCGGGTGTACGTACTTAATCTCGCATAGCTATTCGAGAGCCAGAGCTCAAATGACCCCCTGCCAGTGTCGGGTATCGGAACGGCGATTGCAGTGACTATCAAACCAGCATTTTCGGGATTTCAAAACCTGAAGGTAAGTCTTTCTACGCTGATTGCTAAGTAAGTGACGTCTTGACCGTATGCGCGTAGGTCATCGTAATTTTGTGGTTGCTTGGCGGAGCCGTATGTGACGTCCTAATAACGTTAGCACTTTCATGGCACCTGGTATGTACACTCGCTTCATAGGCAACAACTAACTGACCATTGTCCTACACTGTAGCGACAAAGACGCACCGGTTTTAGAAGTACAGACACAATAATCTCTAGGATCATCCAAGGTAGTACCTCTTCTCTTCCTCTCGTATCTCATGGATTGCTGACTCAGTGACGGAAGTTACTGTATCGAATGGCTTGCTGACTGCCGGGTTCGCTGTAGCCGATATTATTGCATTCTTGGCAACGGTGTGAAACATCTGAAAATGACACTGGTGTCTGTCCTCTGATCGATGAACACTAGCCGTGGGGAATCCATGTGGCTTTCAACTACACTCTCATCAAGCTGTGAGTTCGTCAACGTTGTACTGAACGCATAACTTGAAGTGCTGACGTCCGATTTTGCCCCCTGACAGATATGGAAATTCTATGATGTCCAGTCTCAATTCACGCACATTGTTGACGCCGTCGAGGGACAGGACATTCTCTCATGGCATGAATGACGACTCCGGCTCAGGCAGGGTGAGTCGAGCAAAATGCTGTACTGATTTTTGCTGTTGACGTGGTAACGCTTCGGTAGAACACCGAGGGTAGTGTTGTCCACGGTGATAACAGCAAAAGAACGCCTCGGCCCGCACAGGTGCTTGTCTATATTACTCTTTCTCAGTCCAACCATTTGACAGACAGAAATACAGCTCGTCGTCAATGTTGAAACACACGAACTTGTTGATGTATCAGGGGCAAGTCGCAAATCTGACCCAGAATGGGTAGGCAGCGGGTACAGCCATAGTGATGTTAAGGATGTGGTAGCGATCTAGTTTTCATTATTTGACATGTGTAATACTCTGACGTGTTCCAGCCTCGTACAAGACGTATGCGGATGGGGTCATGTCCACCTCGTAACGGATCGATATGATACTTAATTCCTTGGGCGTGTACTAATCACAAGAAGTTGCGCGATACTATTAAGTAACTTCACGGATCTCAGACATCGTCCGAACGGATATTCTCTCGCGATCCGATGTGTCGGAGGAGGCCCTTCGCTGATGCTTCCATATGCATGATGATCTAGATACTTACTTGGCATCGCCGAAGAGTGGCACCTACAGTTCAAACTTGGTTCAAACTGTAATGTTTGGTTACATCTTACGATTTCTTTTTGCTGACACTTGGCCAGACGACGTCGACGAAAAGCATAATCGGTCGGGAACCGGCGTTCACCGGGGCACCTGCAGGCGGGTACAAACGATTGCACCGGGGCGCCTAGATGTCGGGACTAAATGGAACCTCTCCTCCTCCTCCTCCTCCTCCTCCTCCTCCTCCTCCCGAATGACGCGCTCGGGAGCCCATCGAACTCATGGCAGACTTCGTCAAGCTCCTCATCAACTATTAGTACGCTTCTCCAGGACGCGCGAACCTTCGAATATGGTTTGAACCTTCATTGAGGATTGCTAAAGGATTGCTGTCCAACGCCCCTGGTACCCATATAGGCGTGGTCACCTTGACAAGGTACGTCTTCCACAGCAGACAGTGCCTTGTACTTATTCATCTCGGCCGCAGCGTCCGTGGTCCCATCATCGGACGTACGTGTCAGCGGTTCGTTCAGCGTCTGTCGGTCCTCGCTCGGCACTTTCATACTACAGCCTCCGCACACCAGTCATCGTGGAACTTGATCATTGGCACTGTTTGGGCCTCTGGGTGAGTCCAAACATACTACTGTACCCGTGACTAGTGAGCGCTGTGGCGGTCACCGGTCAAGCTTCAAGAAGTCGAACGCCGCGCATCATCGATTCATCGGTCAGTGGCTACTACATACCTGGACACCCTCTCCTCGCTTACAAAGGTCTGGTAGGCGTACCGCCGTATTCATGCTTCAAGTGGACGCTGGTGCGTCCTGCTGACGTCTGAAGAGCCCGGGAATCGCTCAGACAGACGCCTCAATCGCGCTACAAAATGATACAGAACTGACGGTTTTGGGGTACGAGCATCAAGATCATTGAGTAAATTTCACTCGCGCTCAATGAAACGCGGTCAATATAGATTGAACTACGTTGTGACAGAGGTTTGTCAGCGTGTACCAAGTTGCCTGGTTGAAATTGCCGTACGCCTCTGTGTTTTTGGCATACTTGAGTTAGGGAGTTACTGACCCTCCTCGCTATCCTAGTTGCGACCATTCAAGCCTACTCACGCCCAAGGGGGCGGCGCGAGCGCAGCGCGCGTGTACCTGCTGGTACAGACTCAGATGGCAAGTGTCGGTTCTGGTAGGCGCTGGCGCTGCATGCTCGACACGGACGACACGCATTCTGCTTTCGTGAAGATGTTCCCCGTGCGACGGCACGGGTAGCCTTCTAGTCCATCAGAATAATGCATTGAACGTAGCCATATTCTTGCCCAGTGCGTCCGCATCGCGCCAAAAGCCCAATCAAAATAACAAAGCTTATCCGACGTTTTAGTCTCATTCATGAGTATATAATGCCTCCGACTCGGACGGCAACAATGTATCTCACATTCCCTCCCAATCTACGCAATGTCACTAGCAGAAAGGATCGGGACACTGCGCCACCTGGTGCGTCTGATCACTGACAGTTCTGAAGTGGTCATCCGAGAGTGGCAAACGGAGGAGACGGAACCATCCGCCGACTCGACAACCTCGCTTCTCCCCTCCCCTGATCTATTCAATGCAAGGCGAACGGTACTGGGTGCTTGTGGGATGGTCTCGGACGTTGTGGCAGAACCACAACATCGTCTGATGGAAATCGCTTCCGAGTACCATGTCTCGCGGGCACTCCACGTTGCGGCGGAAGGGCGTATCCCCGACATACTTGCGGATGCGAATCCAGCAAAAGGTCTACATGTCAAGGAAATCGCTCAGCAGGCTGGTATTGAACATCGAAAATTGGGTGAGTGCATTTCGGCGCCCTTGATGTGTCGTTGCATCTCAGTCTAACCGAATGTGTGCTAGCGAGAATTCTCCGCTGTCTCGCCTCGATACATGTCTTCAAGGAGGTCAAGGAATTGCACTTCTCCAATACGCGGACGTCGCAAGCACTGGTCGACAACGACCCCTTACGGTGTTGGTTAATGGCTAAGTAAGGAATCTTTTTCCGATGCTTCTTTGGTCCATACACTCATGGGCCTGTAATACATCAGTGGGTCGGACATCTACACAGCATCTAGTGGTCTGCTCAAAGTGCTCTTTGACCCTGAACGCTCCACATCCTATTCACTGCACGATACGGCCTTCAACGAGGCACATCGGACGAAGTCAACTTTCTGGGAATTCCTGGAACAAGGCGAGAAACAACCTGATGGAACTGTTAACCCACGACGCAGACTTGAAATATTCGGTCTTGCTATGTTGGGTGGCGGGCGGGTGCACGGGCCTCCTTTGTACGTGGGTAAGCACGTCTAACACCTGCTCGACACGTTAGCAATCCGTTGATGTTTCGATGTCTCAGATTATCCTTGGGCCGCACTTAGCTCGGGGACAGTTGTGGATGTTGGAGGAGGTATAGGTACAGTCAATTCGTCACCGTTAGCTCATGAACATGACTCTAAGCGGTGTCAGGTGGGATGAGCCTTGAGTTGGCAAAGAGATACCCCAACTTGAAGTTCGTTCTTCAAGACAGACTTCCTGTCATCGAGAAGGCCAAAGCCGTATGGGAACACGAACTACCGGAAGCCGTTGAGTCGAAACGTATCGCATTCATGGAGCACGACTTCTTCAAAGAACAGCCTATCAAGGGCGCTGAGGTCTACTTCATGCGAAATGTTCTGTGAGTGGTGTTTGGTACTATGTCACCGGTCTCTAAGTTAATGATCATAGACACGACTGGCCAGACAGCGAGTCATGCGCCATTCTCAAGCACCTCTATGATTCCATGGGTCCTCGCTCTCGCATTCTGACCGCCGATCAGGTCATCCACTCAACAATAGGATCCCGGTACCTCAGCTCAGCCCCTCGCCGCTACCAGCAAATTATGGATACGCACATAAGCTAGCTCACATCCGGGACATGAACATGATGACGCTGTTCAATGGTATGGAACGCAGTCCCGAAGACCTGGACGCATTGGCACAACGTGTGTCATTGAAGGTCGCGAAGGTGTGGGAGTGTCGTGGGATGATATCGATCACAGAGATGAGGAGGCATGAGGACATTACCGCCGATCCAGCGGCATGCTGATTTGAAGGGTACGAGATAGAACGACTTGCACCGACCGTTCTAGATGACTTGAATCGATCTAAATGTCTATTTGCCCTTGACTCGCCTAGCCACGGCTGTTCACCTACGACTTGTTCGATCGCGGCGAAGTTCCTACAGCGAGTTCCATATCGCAAGGCCCCGTCCTCTCGGACGCGTACAGGGCGGGGTTGAGCGGACCTCCGAAATAACCCCCTTATTAATTAGTAATACGTCTGCTAAGTGTAAGCGAGATCTGCGTGGCGGCCGCTCGACGACCTGGCCTGCACCTCTCCAACTTGTTCTCAACGTCTCAATGTCAACGGCGACGCACACCGCCCCAGGCTTTGTGTGCCTCGAGCGTGGGAGAAGGAGATGACAGCAGTGTCGGACAATGTGCAGGACAGGTGTGGCGAGGGCGAGAAGGCTTGGAAGTCGAAGGTACGTATAGTACGTCCCTGGAGTTGTCCGACTGATGCTCGCCTTCGTTGCCAGTACTTGCTCACGCGAGCTAACACGACGAACGAACACATCCGCTCACCTCAGAGCACACAGACGTAGCGCTATCAACCTTCCGCCTACTTGTCCGCTCACTGACTCATCCACCGGCCTCCCGAACACCCGCCCGTTCGATCGCTTGCTCAACCGTCCCCTCATTTACCAGTTTTCTCACTCGCCGTCGCGCATGCACGCTCACTTGTTCGCTCGTTGCTTTTCCCGGCCACTCGGCCGGTCGCCTGCGTGCCCGTCACGTCATGCATTTATGCATTGCGAATGAAAAGAAGGGTGTGTGAGCTGTTCAGTATGTAACTATCTCGTCCACGTCTCGTCCATGCGCAGCCCACACGCAACTTTGGCCGGTGCATGTCTTCGCTGTGAGCTCTTCGTCACAGCCTAGTCACTGTTTTCATACATAAGCTCAGCCAATATTCGTGTAGCCTCGAATAAAGCTGGTGCTCAGGGTGCATTGTATTCCATATGATAGGGAGACTACAGTAGTGTACGGTACAATGACGGTGCTAATAGCTTTAGTCCACATGTGGGGAATACATTCATATTTTGCCTCGGTTTCGTTTTCCTTCAATTTCGTGCAGGTAAGTCAGGGAATTCGCAGCCCGCCTGTGCGCGATTTTTGACACTGGGGCCTTGCGTTATGGAACTCGCTGTAAACGAGTGGTATCCGGCTCGCACTCCCGAGGTGCGATCGACAAGCGGATTCCAAGTGGAACGGGCGATGTCATCGCGGTGCTCACCTCCATGCCTCTATACCGGATACAAATCGAGTCATTCTGATCGCAAAGCAACTAGGCTCGTCGCTGCAGGGATTGCCCGAAGCGCGCCTGGCTTCCATCGGCCGTGCATGCTGACGCCGCCGCACGTGTAGCTGAATAACGTGCGCTGCAGCGACCCTCTGCGTCGTGCGCCGCCAGAAAGTGGGTCGACGCGGCGCAAGCGATCAGAGCGATTGCAGGCAGTATTTTCAGGAGGACAGGAGGTGCGGCGCGCAGCCTTTCGTGCGCTGACCGACGCAGGCAGAGCCGGGCGGGGCGTCGCGCGTAAGCAGGTCACGACCCCGCGACGCCCACGTGCGGCCAAACAGCTCCAAATAACACGCGATATTAGAAAATGGCGGGCGATACGGCTTCAGGTCCGCGTCGTCGCCTCCGCTTTGCACGCTTATTCCGCTGCTCTATCTCTGCACATACGCTAGTCACCATGGTCGCCACTGTCCAGAAGCCTGCGCCCACCTTCAAGGCCACCGCTGTCGTTGATGGCCTTTTCCAGGACATCTCGCTGTCTGACTTCCTCGGACAATGGTAAAGTTCCCTCGCACAGTCTAATCATAGCGTGGGGACTTACGCGCGCCATGATCGACAGGGTGGTTCTGTTCTTCTACCCACTGTGAGTTTATTTCCTGCGAAACTTCCCATGATGTTGGCTGACGATCTTCGGCGTAGTGACTTCACCTTTGTCTGCCCGACCGAGATCCTCGCATTCAACGATTCACTGCCGCAGTTCAAGGAGCTTAACACCGCTGTGCTCAGTGCGAACTGTCACTATGGTTTATGCGATTCAGGGACTCACTCCAGTCTGCAGGCGTGTCGACCGACTCGCACTACGCGCACCTTGCGTGGGCCACCCAGCACCGCAAGCAGGGTGGCCTCGGTCCCGACCTCAAGCTTCCCATGATCGCGGACAAAAACATGAAGATTTCCCGCGACTACGGTGTCCTCATTGAGGAGGATGGTGTCGCCCTCCGCGGCCTCTTCCTCATCGACCCCAAGGGCACCTTGAGGTACGCCAGCCCAGCTCTGCGTGGTGTCAGCGCTCTATCTGACGCCATATCGATGCATCTAGGCAAATCACCATCAACGACCTGCCCGTCGGCCGGTCCGTCGAGGAGACCATCCGCCTTGTCAAAGCGTTCCAGTTCACGGTGGGTCCTTCCGCCCGCGTCTCGACGCGCCTGGGTCTCTGATCGCCGCTTTCTTGTTGCCGTCCCTGCCTACAGGACGAGCACGGCGAGGTCTGCCCCGCCAACTGGACCGAGGGTAGCAAGACCATCAAGACGGACCCCAAGGGCTCCCTGGAGTACTTCTCGTCGGCGACTGCCAATGGTGCTAATGGCCATGCCGAGGCGAACGGTGCGAACCCCAAGAAGCGCGCCCGCGTCGATTGATCAGCCGTCCTCACCTCTTCCTCACCAGGCCCCAGGGTTTGAAGCATGCACTGCATCTGCAACGAACTTGACTGACTTTGACGTTCCCGGTCCCCCCGCTCAAGACTCGTAGACGCGTGCGCAGTGTGTTGTGTGCTTCATCCACTTAGACCTGTATTTTCTAGTTATAGAAGATTTCGTGAGAGGTAGAGGTAGAGCTTAGACGGCTTGACAAAAGCGATAGATTCCTTCGTGGTACATCTCCCTTGCGGTTCGATTGTAGTCTGCCATCTTGTCTTAGAGTACACCCATCGCTATTGGTTTGCTCACGCTTTGCATTTGTATCTTTGTTCTTGCTCCCCCCCTCCATCTTCCACAATGCATCGAGTCTCCCATTCCCCGTGGTAGCCGCCCGTCATTGCACCTTCGGCAAGCTTCCAGATGGTCGAGCGCATTCACTCGAGGAGCACAAGGCTGCCGTGCACGAATGACTAGTGGCATAGATGTTATGCGCAGTGATGTGGCACGCAGAGACTCAACCAATCTCGTGTTCGGCAAGGAGCTGCACAGTACCGCGTCAGTGAGCCTCAGCGTGAATGAGGAGACGGGGAGCAGGTTTTGGCGCACCATATTTGGAATGCCGTTTGAGATCGGATAGACATGCTTGCAATTTGGGCAGATCATGGCGCCCTCCTCTACGTGTATCTAGAGAGAGGTAAGTCTGTCATCGACGAGGTTAGACAGGAGGAACTCACCTCGAGCAAGACATGGTGGAGTTTTTGCAGGAACTCGTCGTCCATCATCTCCGGGGGCTCCGCCGGCAACGACGTGTCCCCCAGCTGCAGAAAGCATCGTTCAGTATGAGTGCCCACGGAAGGTGCGACCAGCTCACCTGTCTAGCAGCATCCACCAACGCGCCCCACTCCAGCCTCGAGATGATGCCGCGCGTAAAGTCGGGGTTGAACTCGGCCTCGCGCAGCTCGACCTGGACGTCTTGGAACTGCAGAGGGAAGTTGTTGGAGGTGCAGCCCTTGGCATGGCATGCGAGGAGGTTGTGCGTGATGAGCCGGACCATTGTGCACGGTGTCTGCGAAGGCGCGGCGCGAGGGTGGCGGAGAAAGTAGAGGCGTGAAGATCGTGATCGGCGGGAGGGCGCGTCGTGCGAACTGGCGCAAGCGCGCTCCGGTCGTTTTGCTTGAGTTGGAGGCGCGTCTGGCTTCTTCACTTCCCGACTGTATTGTTTGTCTTCTGTATCATTATGCCTCGCCCTGCGTCGCCCTCAATACCGGAAAAGGAGTTCTTGTTCAGCTCCCTGAAACAGTCGCTGCGCCTCGATGGGCGGAATCCACTGGAAGTGCGAACACCGACCTTGACTTTCGGGCCGGAGCTGGGTTGGGTAGAGTGTGCATTGGGAAAAACAAGGTACTTCAAACACGATAGAGCGTTGTATGCGCAGACCTGGCTGACAAGATCCATGTAGGGTCATCGCCCAGGTCGATGCAAAAATGGTGAAGCCGCCGCCCGAACGCCCGCTAGAGGGCATCATCAGCATCCATTCAGAGCTCTCGCCTATGGCCTCGAGCGAGTACGAGTCCGGTCGGTAGGTACGTGTGTTTTTCTTGACTGTCCGTGTTCCTCTCACGTAGCTGCTTGCGCAGGCCGTCGGATGAAGAGGTGACGATTACGCGAATGCTGGACAAGGTCCTGAGGCGGAGCGATGTTGTGGACAAGGAGTCGTTATGTGTCCTGGCTGGACAGAGAGTGAGGATTCTTGAGCTTTGACTGAGTATATGCATCTGACGAGTGCGCTCTCAGGTCTGGCATCTACGCCTCACGATACATTGTCTGGCTGACGCAGGCAACATGCTCGACTGCTCGTGTCTAGCGGGGGTTGTGGCTCTGCGGCACTTTCGAAGGCCAGAAGTTGAAGTACTAGGAGACGAAGTCACCATCGTGCGTCTCAAACTCTTCTGCCCTTTTCTGAGTGATCTCTGACTTTCCATGTGCGTCATGTAGCATCATCCTTCCGAACGCGCCCCCGTCCCCCTCTCCATGCACCACTCGCCCTACTGCCTCACCTTTGCCTACTTCCCCGACGACTCTATCCTGCCCGTGCTTGACCCGTCGCACCTCGAGGAGACACTTAGCGCGGGCCTCCTCTCCATCTCGCTGAACGCCCAGCGCGAGCTGTGCGTCGTGCAGAAGGCGGGCGGTGTACCACTCGCGCCGGACGAGATCCTGAGAATTGTGGGCATCGCGGTAGAGAAAGCAAAAGAGCTTGACAAGGTTGTCGAGCAGAGGCTGAAGGAGGATTGGGCCGGACGGACAGTGGAGGTGAGGTGAGGTGAACGGGTGTCCGTGTGTCGACTTCGCGGAAGCCAGTTTGTATTGGACGTGCAGTCATTATATTGTGTAAATGTAATGCGATTAGTACAGCTGCTGTGCACCTTTCACGGGAAGGGTCATGGCTGGTTCATTGGTCGCAGTACTTGCAAGTACTGTCCGTTCACAGCGCCTTCAAATAGTTAGGATCCTATTGATTCTGGTTCAGAATCAGAAGCGCCGGATTGTAGGACCTGTAAGAACGAAGTTCCCACAGTTTATCAACAGGCTAAGCGGGGATAAGACCGGCTTGGACCGTTACTGAAGACACCGAGGTCGTCCGCGACCAACACCTCGCACCATGGCCGCCATATTCTCTCCCTTCCGGCAGACCTACCGCTATCTGGTACGTCCGACTACTTCAACGATTCTCCCTTAACTGAGAACGCCCTGTGTACTTTCCGCACAACAGCAACGGCAGGCGCATGAACAACCCGTCATCTTCTACTCCTGCATCATCGGCCTCACGGGGCCCATCATGCTCATCACCGTTCCACCTTTGCGCAGGGCGTACGGCTACAAGACGCCAGAACCCATCCCCACTACGTATCCCCGTGCGTCACGGTTGTTCTCTGCGGAATACAAGTACTGACTACAGGTGGCTGAAGTCCCGAACCGGCCGAGGAGACCTGTGCAGGGCTACGAGGATGAATGAAGGCTGCCTATGGGACCCTTGCCTAGGTGTTTTGTATGTTGCGGATTAGACACAGTGCCGAATCAGACAGATTTCAAGAGCCAAGATTGTATGTTGGTTTCGCTCACCTTCACTCTACCCGACACGTTGTCGCAGCGAACATCGACTACTCCCTTTCCACTCGGGCACCCTCTCGGACAAAGTCGGCCAATATCGTGCAAATGCTTCAAATGTCGCATTCTGGATAGATGTCTAGCGCTACATGCTTTTTGATGACTACTGAGTACTACAGGCTTATTATCCGGTCAACCTCACCATCTACTCCAGCGTAATATACAAGTGCTTGCTCGCCAGCACCGCCTTCGCTCCAGGAATGAGCACAATCGTCTGCGTGTTGTCAATGATCATTGCCGGGCCCTCAATGACGTCGCCAGTATCGAGCGACGGCAGCAAGTAGACGGGCGTGTCCTTCACGCGCCCGACGCGGTCAAAATACACGCTCCACGCCGTGTCTGCCTTCTTCACGTCCACACTCTGCGTCGACATCTTCGCGACCTCCGCGTAGACGGACTCGCCGAGGGAGTCGAACGTCTTCCCGATGCCGCGCACCTTGATGTCGTCGACGATGACCGACTTGCTGTCGAGCAGGAACCCGAACTCGGTCTTGTACACGCGCTTGAACGCCGCCTCGAAGTCCTCGTGGCCGTCGCCGTCCTTGGCGTCGGGGAGCACCATCAGCGCGGTGTCCGTGCCCTCGAAGCGCATGTTGAGCATCCGCTCCGTGTGCACGTGTTCGCCCTCGAAGCCCTGTCGTGCGAGCTCTTCGCGCACGTCGGCGTCGAGCTTGTCGAGGCGCGCGATGAGGGTCCCACGGTTCTCAGGGGTGTAGAAGGTCGACGAGGGCTGTTGCAGCTCGTACACACTACGTGGTAGACCCGCTTCAGAATGGCTGAGGTATTCAAATGGTGCAGTGTTTGCTTACCGGTCAGCGAGTGCCAGTCCATATGCTGACAGAATAGAGCTGTATCGGTGGATGAGGATGGTCTTGATGCCCAGCAACTGCGCGATCTCGCACGCGTGCTGTCCGCCCGCACCGCCAAAGCTGGCCAAGCTGCGGAACCCCAGTCAGCATCCACTCCTTACCAACAAATTCGCAACGGAGAACATACATATGCTTCGACAGCGCGTACCCCCTCGCCTCCGTCAGCGCGCGGATCGGGCGTGCCATCGTCTCGTTCGCAACCTTGATGAACCCATAGACGATCTCGTCGAGGTCGAGCTGCTTCTCCTGGTTTGCGTTGATTTCCTTCGCGAGTGCCTCGAACGCGGAGCGCGACGCGTCCGTGTCGAGGGGCTCCTTCTCGGACTTGCCGAAGATCTTGGGGAAGTAGTCGGGCACGAGCCGGCCGAGGACGAGGTTTGCGTCAGTTACGGCGAGGGGGCCGCCCTTGCTGCATGCCAGCACGGTGGATCAGTGGGATTCATGGAGGTGCGCCTAGCCTGACACTCACCGGTAGCATGCGGGACCGGGCTCTGCACCTGCGCTCTCGGGGCCGGCGAGGAAGAGCCCGTTGCGGAAGGTGAGGCAAGAGCCTCCGCCTGCGGCGACGGTGTTGATGTCGAGCTGGGGCGATTGGATTGTCACGCCAGCCGTGGTAGTCTCGTACACGACCTCATAACGACCGTCGAAGCGCGACACGTCCGTGGACGTCCCGCCGACATCCAGACTATTCGAGGCTCAGCTTTGGCGTATGTGGTATAGCGGGGAATAACTCACCCAATGATAGGATGCCTCTTCTGCTCGTCCCAGCTAGTCAGCGCATATCCGACCACGCCGCCTGCCGGCCCACTTAGGATACTCTTCAGTCCCGTGAAGTTCGTCAAGTCTAGCAATCCACCATCACTGCCCATGAACTCCACCCTCGGGCTCCTCAACCTCCCGTCCTTGAGCTTCTCGTCGAATCCGGCGAAGAACCCGTCGAGGTAGTCGCGCAAAATTGGCGTGAGGTACGCGTCGGCGGTGGAGGACACCCCGCGGGGGACCATCTTGATCATAGGCAGGAGGCGTGAGGACTCGGAGACGTGCGTGAAGCCGATGGAGCGCGCGAGGTCGCCGACTTGCCGCTCGTGCTCGGGGAAGGTGTACGAGTGGCAGAAGACGATGGCGATGGAGCGGAAGCCGTCGTCGTAGATTCTCTGGAGGTCTTGTTTGACCGACTCGAGATCTGCGGCGAGGCGTCGGATGCGTTTCACGGCATGAGGATCAGCGAGTACTTACCTGGTCGCTTCATGATTCTGACCGCTTCCCCCGACAGGCCCTGCACGACCTCACCAGGCCCCTCAGCGTCGCCTTGGCCATCCCATCCCTTGCCCCGATACCCACGCGTGATCTTTCCACTCTCGTCAAACTGAATGGCATGCTGCTCTGCCTGTGGATCGGATGTGTAGCCCACGAGCGTGACGCGCTCGTCCACTTCGAGAACCGTCGAGTACAGGGGAGGTGGGCGGCGGATGTTGAGATCGAAGATCTTGGGGCGGGCCTGGTTTCCGATGAGAAGGAGGTCCCTGAATCCCTTCGTGATGAGGAGCGCGTGCTTGTGGCCTTTGCGCTCGAGGAGAGCGTTTGTAGCTACCGTCGTGGACAGGCGGATGTAATCTGTCGAGAATGTTATCGTTGTAGCTGGGATGTATGCGCGGGCTTTGATGACGAACCAATTTTACTCGTTTCCAGGACCTGTCCGCGCGGGATCTTCTCTCCAGTCACGATCTCGAGCACCCTCCGGATACCCTCAGTAGGCGCATCTCGGTAGTTGTTTGGATCCTGCGAGACTAGTAATCGCTCGTTCAACTACCCGTTCATCGCGGGAGCCGCAGAGTCACTCACGAAGCTTCACGACAATGTCCTTCCTCTCTGCGTTGTTGTCCGGGTCGGGGAAGGATGCGTGAACGTCGCAGAACGTCCCGCCGCGGTCTGCGCAGATCCTGATGGAGCGATCGGGCACAGGCATCTGGTAGCCTCATGGTCAACCAAAACATCGCCGTCTGAGACATTGTCCGCCCAGGGCATCATTGTCTGGCCTAGCCAACGCACCTTTAATTCTTGTACAGCTGAACTGGCTAGAGCTCGGGTCGAGTCTAAGGCCGAGGCGGTTATCGGGACGTCGACAGAGGTCGACAGGCGGTTGAGCAGGGGCGAGCTCGCGTTCAACGGTTCAACGTGAGATGGTCGTACTTCAAGTTTTATTTAAGACTCGCCGCTGCTGGTCGAGCATGTGCCGGTCGCCGGAATCGATAGCCTCCCTCAGGTCCTCGCAGATCGAGTCAACGCGCAGAGGGCCGGTTGAGGTATCAGGCACGCTGTACCGTGAATTTGGAGATAGGCAGCTCGGGACCATACTACAGACCAATTCCGAGTCTTAGATAACTCCCGAGCCGGCGGCTACGCTACAACGACGGAAGCCCGAGCGGAAGGACTCAGACCGATCGAAGGAAAACAACTTGAATAACTGGAGGAATAGCCTAATCATTCATTGCAATTGATCGAGAGCAGGACAGCATGTACTCAGCACTGTACAATAGTCACGACAACACCATATGTACCAACTGAACAACGAGCACTGATAACACCGAAGCAGCAACGACTGTACACACCATAACACCGAGCAACCTTACTTACCCCTCCATCCCATGTTCAACCGGTATACCCAACGTCTCGAGAGCCTCCCGTCCACGCGTCGCCCAGTACACTATCACCTCGGAGTCCTCAAACCACATCAACGCGGCCGGTGCTTCAGGTGCATCCGCAGGTAAATCGGCAATGCCCTTCGAGCCCGTAGGCGCAGTTTGTGTGACCTCGTCGTTGCCTGTAGGACGCGCCGTGCTCTCGTCCACCTCCATTACAGCATCGCCCTCCTCAGCCCTCCGCAAAGCCTCAGCTTCAGCTTGTTTGCGCAGGGTCCTATGCCTCGGCTTGCGTTTCTTCTTCGCTCCGTCCGCCTCCACAATCCCAGACACGCCATCCAGCCGCTCATCACCCTCCGCCGAGCCTTCCGACATCCCTTCCGACGACCTCTCCCTCACTGCCTGCTTGAGATGCGTGGGCACACCCCCCGGCCCCCATAGCCCGCCCGCCCTGACCCACGCCGCTACGTTCCGCTGACAGTGCACCTCATCCAGGACGCCCACGACGGCGAGGAGCGTCTCGTCGTACGATAGGTCCGGCCGCTTGACCTCCGGGGTGAGCATGGGCTCCTCGAAGTGTTTGCGCCGTTTGGCATTCCGGCTTTCCTTCTTGGGGGCGGGAGGAGAGGTGGAAGAGGTGGGGAGACCGGGCGGAGTGGGCGACGAAGCAGGGGCGGAGGCGTGGGAGGAGGAAGAGGAAGAGGAGGAGAAGGTGTCTTCTTCTGAGGTGTTCAGATGAGATGCGGGGAGAGTGGAATCTGCTTGGGCGCTCTCTTTGCTTTTGCGCTTGCGCTTCCTAGATTTTGGGATGGGTTCGACGTGCTCGGAACCGTTTCTCCGTGGGGAAGATGCTGCTGAGGCGACCTGCGCTGCTTTCTCGTCCTTAGTGAGCTGTGCCTGAAGCAGTTTCCTCCTCTCGAGAGCGAGCAGCCACTCCTGCTCTTTCTGGAAACTATCCAGATCCTTGTTACGGCGTTCCTGGGTATACTCCGGGATACAGAAGTGATTGTACGGCTGCAGCGCTGCCTTCGATGGGGAGTCGTCCAGGAGCAGGGTGGTAAGCGCGGAGTGCACTTGTGGGGCCACGCTGTCTGCATCATGAACAGGGGAAGAGGAGCGCACAAGTGGGGACGAGCTTGGGGGGGACGTGCTGCGCTCGGAGGGGGGAGAGGGAGAAGGAGGGAGTGGCGTGAGGAGGGCGGGGAGGGTAGACCATGGCCTGGAGAGGTCCTTCAAGGTTTGAACCTTGCGGTCTTTGGAGGAGAAGGAGCAGAACAAAGTCAGTAGCGCATCAATGGGTCCACAATGCCGGGAACCGAGTATTCACAAACGGCTACTGATCCAGGTGGCATCTGCATGGCATCCAGACGAGTGGCGGTCTGCGGGGCCCAGCTCCCGGTGCATAGTGTGAAATTCGAAGGATAGATGCTCACGATAATGGTCATTCGATAGCCCGAGCGTGTCCCTCGCCCATACCGCCACCAGCTCGCGCTTCCATGAGCCAAAGCACTTGTCCACCATGTCCCCAACACTATGCGGCTGCGCGGACGACCACACCATCACGTCCAGCCACGCCTTCGTCTCCGGGGCGAAGAGATACTCGCGGAACGCGCGCATATACGGACGAGGGTACGTCGGGCGCAGGCGCGGGAATCCCCTGTTCCTCGTGCGGGAGGAGTGGGGCGAGCGAAAGACAAGTGTGCCGTTGAGATCGAGAACGAGCAGCTTGCGAGAGGAGGAGATTTCGGAGAGCGTGGAAGGCGCGTCAGCCGCTAGGGCGAGGTACTCGGGAGATGGGGAGGGTACGGGCGGCGGAGTGACTT
This sequence comes from Fomitopsis serialis, assembly GCF_022376445.1. Taxonomy (NCBI): domain Eukaryota; kingdom Fungi; phylum Basidiomycota; class Agaricomycetes; order Polyporales; family Fomitopsidaceae; genus Fomitopsis; species Fomitopsis serialis. The sequence goes on along the minus strand of NW_025955346.1, from coordinate 10,453 downwards.
CGCGGTCGCCCTCGTCCTCTTTGCCTTTCCGACCGCGTCCACGCTCGAGCTCTCGTTCGCGATCGCGCATCGCTTTCGGTGCGCGAGGTGGTCTTGCGGACTTCGTATGTTGGTGCACGGGCGTGGGCTGGTAGAGCCCATAGCCATCTGCATCTGAGTTCATCGGATAGTGTGCGTACCGCGACGGAGCGCCGGCCTCGTGATAGCCACCGTTGTAGTAGTTGTCCATCGTCCCATATTGCGGGTCGTATGCATGTGGGTCGTAGGCATAGTGGTCGGAGGTTTGTGAAGAGCTTGGTCCGGGCTCGTCTCCGTACCATTCGCCAGTCGTGTAGCGGTTGTGGCCATAGGCAGAGTACGCGTGGTTTCTGTGTGAGCCATATCCGTACATCTTGGCCTTCAGTCGGAGCCAGAGAGGACTCGTCCGAAGGATGGAAGATTGCAGCAGGGTTCCGGCAGCCAACTTCACGGTTTGTAGGGATTCCGACGGACTTACGCAGGCGAAATCGAAAGCACCACCATGGGCGCTTAACGAACGACCAGTAACCACGTGGGCAAAGTATCTTCCAAACACGGTAACCCGGGCCCGGAGACTTGCGGTCCGCGAGGATGTCATAGCGCGCTCAGCCCAACTCCTACCTCTCTCTCGAACCAACATCTCCGTCTCCCGCCCGCCCTTCGCTCAAGCTCGGTGCGATCTAAGTGTTCCGCATACTTTCTCGCGAAACTGGCGTCTCCAGAAGATCGGTAGCTAAGGCGGGGGTGGTGTATTTTGCGGTGAGCCTGCTGCGAAACACAGACTGAGCTGACGACCTGATACGATAATTCAGCCGAGACGTGAAGCAAGTAGTATCCTATTCAACTGCCCTAACCCCTCCTAACCCTCTCTCAAATAGGCTGTACTTGGGTCTGCGTAGGGGAGAAAAGGGCTGCGTACGGAACATATGACGGTCCCCGTCATGGCGCCTGGACGACGCAATACGACTGAATCCGCTACAAACCCCATACAACGCCCACTGCGCATAGTCGCCTCCGGGACCCTCTTCCTCACCCATACCCTCGAGCTCCCCACGCATCCATTGCCGAACAGCGTACTCCGCGCGAGCACTGTCATACGCTCGCGTGGAGGCGCCGCCAGTACATGTCTTTCCATTCTTGCACAATTCGCGCCAGTCGAGGCTCTGTTGGTCGCGCCCCTGGGAGGTAACGAAGACGGACGGAAGCTCATACGAGACCTGGAGAGGGAGCGCGTCAGTACGCGGTTTTGTAAAGTCTGGGAGGAGGCTGGTGTTCCTAGCGCGTGGGTCCTACATGCAGGTCGCCTACTGTCTTGCCTGGCTGTTTCGTGGCTAATGGCGTTGCACCACTAGACGACACCGACTCGCGCACCGTCGTCAACAACAACCCTCTACCCGACATCACGCACGAAGACTTTGTGTCCCTCCTCGGACCGCTGCTCGCCCCAGAGAACTACTTGTACTCTCCGCCTCTTGCGCCCGCACATCTAACACCGAATACCGCGAACGCGGCCTTCAAGCTGGATGCCTTGCAACCACGGCCATCCATGTCGAGCATGGATGGCGTGCGACCAGCCGTTACCCTACCGAGAACAAACACGAGCAGCCCGGCGCCATTTGACTGGGTACACTTCGAAGGCAGGTCAGTGAAGACGACGCTGAGCAACATCATGGGCCTGGAGGGTCTGGCACAAGAGCGGAAATGGAGGAACCACTGCGTGTTCAGCGTCGACGTAGGTCGACGCGCCAAACAGGGTGTGGAAGCGGTGGGAATCCTCCTCTACGTGCATGGCGTGCTGCCGCTTACATATTCTGCAGCTCGTGCCCTACGCTGACGTGGTCTTTCTCAACAAGCACTACGCGCTGGCGCACTCGCCCCAATACGCCGCTTCTCCGCGCGCGTTTCTCCTCTCGCTCACGACCCTCGCCGCGCCGCACGCGCTCCTCGTCGCGCACTGGGGCGAAGACGGCGCTGCGCTGCTCTCCGTTCCCACCCGGGAGTACTTCCAGAGCTCGGGCTGGGTCGCGGCGGACTCGAGCAGCCCCAGCGCGGCCGCGATGCCCGTTCACTCGCGGCACACGACCGCCGCAGACGATCACGAGAATCTTGACACCACGGACGTGGTCGAAATGCTCTCTGTGCGGACGGGCAGCGACTTCTGGGCGGGGCAGCACACGGACTCGTCGAGTGTGTTCACCGCGGGGATGCTGTCATCGTCCGTGGGGACCTCGCACGCGCCGCAGAGTCCGCCCCCGGGCGCGTCCGTGCCGCAGAGCCAGTTCATGCACCAGCGCGACCGACGCGAGGGCTCCGCGGACTCGGACGAGACGCAGACGGGGAACGCGACGACGGGCTCGGCGCCGGACGCGCGGAGGAACGAGCCATTCGGGGCCGAGATCGTGGACGAGGTCGGCGCGCAAGACGCGTTTGTGGCGGGGATGATGTATGCGCTGAGTCGGCGGCTGTTGCCGGGCGAGCCGTACACCCCGAGCGGGGCGAGTCGGGGCAGGGACGTCGGGTCGGATGTGAGAGAGGTGGGGAGGTGGAGGTTGGAAGAGTGCTTGAGGTGCGTTTGCTGCCACTGGCGGTCCGGTGCGTCGCTTAGGGTGATCAGGTTCGCAACGGAGCTAGCTGGAAGGAAGGCTCGGAGACGAGGCTGGGAGGGACTAGCGGAGGAGATGGCAAGAGTGGGATGGTTTGAACCGTGATACCCGAACATTCTTTGGTGGGTGATATACTGACAGTGATTGGATACCCATGCTACGCACCATTGTCTAGGACTGCGTATATTATGCTCTTGCGCGTCAGTCATAAATACTATGTCAAAGCTGATTCCTTCTACACAATGTGGCACACGACCATCCTGACCTGCGACCTGTCGCCGTCAATAATCTCCTGCCTCTTCGCCACGAGTTGGTCGACGTCCTGTTGGCAACTGAAGTACCAGGCCACAAGTCAGCCCTGCCGTTCACACACGAATCAGACCAGAGTGCAAGCTGGGCATGTCGGTCAAAACGTGCGACATCTCCTGCAATCGTAGCCCGAAGGTGACGACTGTTAACACCAACGTCGTAAGACGCAGCATCTCACCAAAAGAAAGGCAGTTCTCTATTCTCGTCGTGTGCGTGTTCCGTTCGCTCATCTGGCCGAATCACTTGGCGACGAAGAGGTTCCTCGAACGGAGCTGAGCGCTGACGAAGACCGGAGAACAGCCTAGACAAGAAGAGAAAGACCAGGGAAGAGAGGAGAACCCGGAGGACAAAGAACATGGAAACCCGAGCGGAGAGGAGTCGGGCGAGAGGCGGGAGAGCTGCCGTATGGACAGTATTGACTTCATATTGACAGTACTTACATATGCTTCCCTCCTCTCTTTTTCTGCCTGCTATACTTCCATCCGTTGCAACGACACCCAACTAAATCACAAAACGAGAAACCCCCAAGTGTACATCGCGACCATACTATGCATTGACCACATCTACGCGTCCCAGTAATACAGAATTACACCATGTTCGGTTCGCACAACTTTTCAACCCGCTCGAGCATACCAACATCATGCTCCATCTGCATCAGCCCTCTTCGCCGCATGGAGGGAACCCACACCGATAGTTGGTCATTCATAATCGCTGGGTAGAATGCATCACCGTGAACCCCGGCCCAGTCAAAGTCGATCAGCATGGCATTCCACCGTTCGTCTGAGCCATCGCCATCGGATCGACGAACACACATGATGTTGGGAGACCGTAGATCACCAAAGACGAGGTTCTTGTCATGAAGCAGGTTGATGGCAGTCTTGACGTCGGCGTAGATGCTGTACGGGAGGAGCTCCTTTCTCTGCTCGAACGACCACGCCATCTCGCCGTGAACACGATCCATGACAATCATGAAGAGGCGATCGTACACGGGAATGCAGGCGTGCAGATTAGGCGCCAACCCGGCTGCGGCGAGGATGCGGTGGGCTTCTTCGTTGTAGCTCGCGGTGAACTTGACGAGGACCTCGACTTCGCCGTCGGCAGTATCGCCGGCTCCTGATGCCAGTGACTTGGGCATAGTGGCAACATAGATGCACGAAGACCTCCGATCTGGCGACTCCGCCATGAGATAGAGCTGCCCAGCGCGAGACATCCGGTGCGTGAAAGTCAAGGATGGTATGCTGTCCTTCCAGGAGGGGTCCGGCAGAGGTGAGGGAAAGAGATGTGCGATGCTGATGGGAGGATTCGGAGGTGCCGCGTCGAGTCGTGCATAAAATGCGCGAAGGTCACTCACAGCGAGCTGAACAGCCTTGAAGGCCCGCGCGACACGGAGAACGTTCTCGTTCCGGTGGAAGTCCAAACGCAACCGCTCCGAGAAGACACAGTCGGTATAGGGTCCGTCGGTGTACATGGCAATCCCGATCTCGAGGAGGTCACCCATCATTCCGATCAGGATAGCAGGGTAGTTTGACTGGCGCCGTCGCTGCCGTACCAGCTAGAGTACCTCGTCAGTGACACCGTCGCAGTACATACAGTCAACATCAGACTTTGTCATTGTCACCTGTTACGATTTCGCGTAGGATAGACCTGCTTGCAGAGATGCATCACCACCCAACCCGGACTCGTTCTTGATTATCACCAAGCCGAACGGGCGTGAGCCGCCAAAAACCGCATCAAGGTGGTTGTCGCCGATGGATGTGTCCCAATCGAGATCGAACCTGAAGATTATCTTGAGGGCATCCCGAATGGCCTCTGTCCGCGCCTCCTCATTCTCGTAGCTACACAAAACCTGTGTCATAAAGAGATGAACCTGTTCGAACTCTAAAGAATTTAGTTCGCTCTCGGGAACATCGAAGTCAGGATGACGAAGACGGTATGCGAGTAAGCCCAACGTAGGGTGGAACAAGGCGACTGGAGGACCATAGTTGTCGTGCGGTCGTCCCGCGTGAAATCGGTCATTGAGGTCGTTAACAACTTTTTGTACGCCTGAGCTCGACAAAATTCCATCCGACCGTAGCCTGGGTAACGATGTGTGGATGTCATGAGCCTTCCTCTCCCGTTCTGATGTCATAGTCAGCTGACAGCCTGGAGGTAAGAATAAGGCTACGTACCACGGATGACCTTCCTATGGCTAGCGGCAAGCTCTCCCACGTCGTCCAGACTCTCCAGTACTAGATCACAGGTCAGATGGGTGTCCAGTGTTCAAGAAAAATGACTCACTCTCCGGCGTGACAAAGAGAATATCGACGAAATGAGGTTGCGGTCCTTCTGGGAAAACGGTATGCGTCGTCTCCATCACATCAATTATGGTGTCCTCAACATCATGATAATCGCGAAGCCATGTGAGGCTACGATCGAGTAAAGTTTTACGGGGCGACCGCGACAATCCAGAGGGCTAGTATGGTCACTACCAGCTTAATCGACACAAGAAAGATACGTACCATGAACAACGTATAACCCTCAGTGAGATCAATGTGCTGTTGAAGTGGTTTCTTGGCTTTGATTGTATCCTCGAGTAACGTATCAATATGGTTTTTGCTGCCGCTAGGTACCCGCATCGTGAAAGAGGGGAGTTTCGTAGAATGAGGATAGAAGACTGTGTAGTCGTCTGTCATCTCCTTGTCAGAAATCATGGTGATGGTTTGGGATAAGTAAGGGTCGGTCTGGACAAACAAGTGGAAGGCGCCCGGCCACTTGGGACTCGAGCCTTGCTACTCAAGTAGTGGAACGTAGTGGACAAAGCTGGACAAAGCCCTCCTCTCTCCCTCCGGTCGGAGTCGGGGATGTAGCTGGGAGCATAGGAGACTCCGAAGAGCTTGAGGAGAGCCTTTTTTAGTCTCCCGTGGGCAGTGTAGACAATTCTTTCATCTTTTAAACCTGCGCGCGCTCCTGATATTCTAATCTGACGCCTTGCTCTGCGCGCGAGAGCTAGGGATATCACACAGCGGCAGACCAACCGAGCGCTGACAGTGACAAGTGTACCACTGTACTTGGGTTTTGCATTGATCTAAGATATTCATATCCCCTCCCTATCCTAGGGATCTGTCGATCGACAGGGAGAGCTCCCCCTCTCAACATTTTAACGCGAAAAGCAGATTAATCCTAGGCAGAGAACGGTGGAGTACGGAGTGGTATACAATTGGGGCAACCTTGAACAGATGAGCTGGTACGAAAAGTGTTTAACGTAAGGAAGCAATAACCAACGACTGTAGACATATTGCGATGGCAGTCATCATACTGAAAAGAAGGGCTGATCGGTTTGCTGCTGCTGTTGTTGTTGCTGGAACGGGTTGTGACCTGACGGCTGGCCTGTGGGCTGGCCAACAAGCCTGCCTGCTTGCTGACCGTACCTGCAACGCCACATCAGTCAATGTGAAGCAGACTCACGCCATAGCACAACGCACCTGAGCTGGCCGAAGTTTCCGAAGGTGTCGATACCGTCGTCGTCGCGGTTTGCGAAGATATTCGCAAGATGCGCATGCTGCTCGTCCTTGCGCGTCTTCACGTTCAGCGTGCCTTGCCTTGGAGGGGCGGACTGGGACGGTGGCGGTGGCGACTGGGCTGGGCTGCTGCTTAGATTTGTGCTCGGCCCGCCGTTCGCGTATGTGCCCTGTAGATTGAATGAAGGGCCAGCGCTCTGTGGTGCTGGCGAGGCTGTTAACGAGTTGTTAGACGAGAACGACGTCGACAGCGAGAGGTTGGGGGATGAGGAGGGTGCGAAGGGATTGTTCGATCTAAAAGTTCAAGCCGTTTAGTTGACATAATAGCAGCGTCACATACTGAGAGGCGTACCCAAAGCCAGTAGGCTGCGCAAGCAGGAACTGCTGCTGCTGCTGTTGCTGTTGCTGTTGTTGCTGCTGCTGGAGCGCGAGCATCTGCTGTTGGCGCATCCATTCATCTTGCTGCGCAGCTTGCAGCTGTGCTTGCTGTTGCGCCTGCAGCTGCTGTTGCTGCTGCTGCTGCCACTCTGCTTGCTGGCGAAGGTACTCCGCTTGCATAGCCTCCTGCTGCATCTGCTGCTGATACGGATTGAACGACGTGTACTGCGGCTGCACTGTGTACTGTGGTTGCACCGAAGCAGACATATCGATAAGAGGGAATGGGTTGGTCCCATTCGTGTTCCTACGATCAATGAGCAGGTCTGAGAGAGTCCACGTACGACGGAGAAGACGCACTGGCTGTGATCATCGAAGAGAGATCCGCTTGCATCGGCGATGGCCTTCTTCCGTTTCGCTTCCTCCTCCTCACTGAGCCGGATCGCCTCCTGGATGTCGCGATCCTCTTGTCCCCGAGCCTGCTCCTGCGCCAAGGACCTCTTACTCTCCTCGATCGCACGCTGGAGCTCCGCATCCGTTTCCTTACGGCGCGGAGGGAGGCTTTGTGACCGCCGCTGCACGTTCTCGTCCTCGATCTCCCCGTCAAGGCCACCCGCCCGCGTCATTCGATCACGCATGCTTGCGCGGTTGCGGCGCTCTTGCTGCAGCCGTGAAGCGTCTTGCAGGAGATTTGTGATGTCCTTCGCCTTCTGGCGAACGTTGGCACCTTGATCTTTGCCCTCCTCGTCGATATACTGGAACTCCTTCAGCGTTTTGATGATGTAGACGTTGTCCTTGAAGTATAGCACCACATTCTCCGAACCGGCGTGCAGGAGATAGTCAAGGACCGTCAGAGACTGAGCGAGGAATGAGTCTATTACGAGGCATCCAACAGGTCGCAGCATACCTTGAATACGTGCCTCCAGTTCTTGCCCTTGTCATTGAGCCGCTTGTCAAGCATCTCCATGATCTCAATGAAGTCGTTCCTACACGAACACTCCATAACAGTCCCCAGTGAGCAAGACACAGAACGTACTGGTTGTATGTCAATTGTGCCAATTCATTCATCTGTGTCCCGGAGGGTCCCCATTTGTCATTCGAGGTCGCGTCCCGCACCTTGGCCTGGACGTCCGAGTAACCCTTGGTGTAGTTCTTCGCCACCCTCATCACCCCCTTCCCGACATGCGACAAGCTCGACATTTTGGCAGCCTATTCAACGCTCCTGGGCGTTTCTGTGTACCGAGAGATGAGGGGAGAGCGCGATCGTAGATGCGAGGGTGGCGAGCGGGAGCACAGTGGCAGTCACCGAGCGCAGTTGCCCGGCGGGCCACCGCGCCTCACGCGTTATCCAAATTTGGTAACCTGTTGTTCTCGGGTTACGTTTGTTACTACGCGCACGGTGACGCGTGACGCCTGGTGACGCGGCGCACCGACTTGTTCACGCAGATAATCTATTCAAACTCTTTGGCATACAAGTTACATCCAACGTAAGTACAGACCATATCAATGATAAGTTAAAGGATGTAGAGAGTGAGAGTAAGTCTCTAATGTCGTTACGGCTCAGCCGTGAGCTTGAAGCTTGAAAAGGTAGCACGCATATCGTTATATACTGCCAAAGCCTCGCCTTCGCGGTGTAAACCTCGAGTCGTCCTCATGTTTCTACCCGACCTAATCGAACCCATAGCCCTCCCTGGTCACAAGAAGCACAATCAACGACTGCGTAGACACCAAAGCGACGAAGCCGTACCTTGACATAACTCGTCAATGCAGAGTTAGGCCATAGTTTCTCAAATGTTTCGCGACCCTTGCCTTGCTTCCACTCGGATGGTGGCAACGAGCCTGCGGGTTGGGCCTCCGGCGCAAGTGTGAACGTGTCGAACCGCTGCAAGAGACGGGTGAGAAATAATGATGCCTCATTCAGAGCATAGTTCTGGCCAATGCACTACACATACGTAGATCAGGGCATAATTCAGACTTTGATGGTGGATTCGCTTACGATTCGGGGACCGGCGCTGAAGGGCGTAAACATCATAGGGTTCGAGACGAACTTCGATAGGCGTTTATCGAGCCAGCGATCCGGATCGAAGACATCCGCGTCCGGGCCCCAGAGCGCTGAATTGCGGTGCATGAGAGAAGTGAAGTACGCAATTGGTGTCAGGGGAGGCATGTATAGAGGTTCCGCGGGTTGCAGGTAGGTACCGTCAGAGTTCGGCAGAATGCTGGGGTGCGGTTTGCTCTCTCTCGAGTTTACCGCCACAGGTGGAAATAAACGTAAAGTTTCGTTGATGACCGCACGCACTGAGTACACAGTCTGTCAGTCCTTATTCTTCGGAACACTCAAGCTCAGGCAAACGCACTGTACTTCATGTTCTTGATGTCATCAAACGTAGGAGCGCTGTCGACACCGCAATGCTCCAGAATTTCTGCGCGCAGCCGCTTCGTGACGTCTGGATGCGATGCAAGGAAGTACGTGACATATGTCAGGAGTGAAGAGGTCTGACGAAAGATGTGTCAGGCAGGATACTGCGGAAAGAAAAAGATGCTACCGACCGTATCGCGCGAGGCCAACAGAATGTTAAGGAGCTGGTCTTGCATGACTTTCGGGTCTGCATGCACGGCGAAGCGCGTCACCATATGCGCTTGCAATAGAATATCACACGGTGACTAACCTTCGGTATTGTCCACCAGATACTGCAAGAACACGCTCTGATCTAGCGGGTTCTTGAGACCGCTCTTCTGCATATCTGATTTGTTCTGCAGAGCGTCTTGAATCAACGGCTCGAGCCACTTCTCAATAACTGCCATATGTTTTCGGTGTGGGTCCCCTGTGAACAGTTCGTAGATGGGCCAGAAGTACCCGCGCCGAACCCTGAGCAGGACCAATACTTGTGCATCTTCGAACGACTGCGCAAAAGATCCGAACTCGTCGCCCGTCGCAGAGCCTTTTCCGCTCATCTGCGTGTTTCCGGGCTCTGGGAGTCGACCGGAGAGAGTATCGACATTCTTGCCGAAGAGGAACTCAGATGCAGCGTCGAGAGTAAATCTTGCATACATGTCCTGCACTTCGACCGGCTCTCCAAGCTCACATCGCGACGACATGAGCGACACCGTACGGTCGGCATACCGCTCGAACAACTCGAAGTCGGTGACGCGATCGCGAGAGAAGAATGGTCGAGCGAGCGCACGGTGCTACGACGGGCTTTAGCCATGAACAGTACCATTATACGCGGCCGAGCTTGCTCACCGCCTTCCATTCCTGCAGCCATAATAATTTAGCGAGATGCCTGTTAACGACGGCAAAAGGTCTTACCTGGTCGTCGCGATTGAAGATGCCAGCACCGAGAAACTCCTCCCTATGGTCGACTATGTCAAAGCCTGCTGGCGGTGATCATAACTCTACTTACATACGCTCCTTCTGCCCGACGCCTCTCCAGAAGTGTTCATAGCCAGTCGCCAAGACAAACTGCTGGTGTTTCGCATCCATAGTGATGATCTGTCACGAGTATGTCAGTACCTGCCTTGCGAAAGCCATGAATGATCGGAGGCGTCAATCCAAGATCTAGCTAGACCAACTGAAATCACCGGTTCCGAGAACGACTGAACTTACGAAGTCTTGCCAGAGTAACCGGAGATTAAGAGTGGTAGTGTGAT
>NW_025955345.1:0-36992 GCF_022376445.1 Fomitopsis serialis | reverse complement strand
TTCGCGGGGGACGTACGGGCTCCCGAACTTGCGGACGCTGAGCAGACGAGATCCGAGCCGGTGTTGATGTCGTACGAGCGTACATACTTATCCCGCACATAGAAGACAGAGTCGTCATGCACAGCGAAGGCAGGTCTCTCACGCTCAAGCTTGAAGACGATCAAGCCGTTGTCGTGGCCTACGACTACGTCAGTACAGGACGGACGCAGAATCAAAAGAAACGCACCCGCTGCGAAGAGGTTCAACTCGGGATGGGCAGCAAGGGTCCAGAAGCGATCATTCTCCCGTCGGAATGTCTGCACGGCAGATCGTTTCGTCAGGTCCCACACCCGTACGGTCTTGTCTTCGCCGCATGACACGATGAGCTCATGCTTGGGATGGAACAGCGCTGTCGACACATTGTTGAAGTGTCCCCTGCATGCGTCGACCTCCCAGGCCTTCGTGTCGCTCATACGCCAGATCTTGATTTGCCGGTCGTCCGCAGCAGAAACGATGAGAGGGAGGGTAGGGTGGAACGTCGCGTAGTTGACACCGCAGTCATGGCCTTCAAGTACGTACTTGACGGTCGAGAAGGTGTCGAAAGTATCGAAAGTGCCGCCTGGTGCCGAGTTCGGGGTGCTCTTCCTTAGACCTGAGATGTCGCAGACACGCACAGTTTGGTCTTGCGACGCGGAGACGACCGATCCTCCTTTGGATGAAAACACAGTTGCGCGACGTGCTATTCCAGATGCGGATCGTTTAGCCATTTAATCATCCGAAGCTAAGATCTAGAAGATGAAGTGAAGCAGCGACTACAGCAAAGCGGAAACTCACGATGCACAGTGCGGACATAATCCAGGTGACCATGAAGCGCAAAGAGGCAGCGGCAATTCTGAGGCTATGTCGCCGTGCATGGCTGACTAGTAGCATCGGTCAGCGATCCTCGTGTACGTCTGGTCGCGTTCTCGACGAGTGCAGTCGTTGTGGATATCGTTTCTGGGCTCCCGCCCCATACAACTAGGTGTGGCAGGCCATTTGCTAGCCTTCCAGAGTCATTTGTCGCGGACAGAGAGGATGTAGAAGCGAGTCGACGAGCGAGTGAGAGGAACGGCAAGGGACAGCCAAGAGACGCGGGTGAGAGAGAGAACCGGCGAGAGATCCAGCGAGCGCGAGGTTGGGCGATCGAAGCAGAGTTCGAGTGAGTGAACCTTGAAGCGAGACGGCGGGCGAGCAAATGACGGGCGAACGAGGCGTAGGTGAAAGAGAGGACCGGTGAGAGGACCATTCTTTCCCGCGTGGTAGTTAGTGCATCGGACAAGGGTGTACCTGCGGCTCTCGAGCCCTTCGTGCCCGCTTTTCTCGCCCTCGCAGTACCTGCCTCCGTCCTCCTCCTCATCCTTTGTGCTGCCCTCATCGAGTTCCGTTCTGCGCCCATGGGACTGTCTGGAGGACGGGCGAGTGAGTTGATGGGCGAGAGGTCGGCGAGAGGAGCCTTCTTTCCTTGCTGTGCTGATACTTACGATGAGCTACGAGCCAACAGCGAACAAGCACTTACCTGCGGCTTCGGTCGTTCAACGGTTCATGCCCGCTTTTCTCGCCCTCACGTACCTGGCTCCCTCCTCGCTCTTTGCACAACCCTCTCGAGGCCGGCCCATCACACCGAAATTAGATCATACAAACATCTGCGGGCGACAGAAGAACGACATACGCAATACGCACCAAGGCAAACAGATGTGCGGGGAGACACTGAACGCACAGATATACACGACAGGTGGGCAGGCCAGCTTGGGATGACCGTGCACATGGGCTGACGAGTTAACGAATGGTATGAAAGAAAGCGGGCAGGCCAGAGACATGCAGACGGGCGAGAGAGCAAGCGACCCGGCTGAGTGGGTGGTCAGACTGGGAGGGCAAGAAGTGGACAACCGAGAGAGAAAGAAGGCAGCTGTTACAACAGGTCAGTAGAAGAGATAGCAGGCAGTCGGAAAAGTACGTAGATAGACAGTTGAGGGCGGGCAGGCGAGAAGACGAGCCTGAGCGAGGGAGCAGAATGCAAGCGCCAGGTTGAGCGGGTGGTCGGACGACCGGAGAACGAGAAGTCGACAGCCGAGAGAGAAAGAAGGGTACCGAGAGCACAAGTCAGCAGAATAGTAAGCTCGCTGCTGAGCTAGGTCGTAGACGGGCGGGTAGAGGCGAACAGACGAGAAGGCAGGTGAGCGAAGTAGCAGAGGTGGTCTGCACTTGTTGACGAGGACAGCAGTGCGAAGCGCCCACTCCGGAGAACGCCGAGAGCAATCGACTCAAGGTGGCGAGTACTCTTGAGTGGTATGAAGTGCGGAAATTCGGTTTGAAGAATCATGAAGCGTTGCTACTAGTCATTCAGATATTTGTGTAACTGGAATTACAGGACGGAATTGTATTGCTACGTTGATTACTCTACCAAAGTGTCTGATAGGCGTACTTGGATGTCCAATTATTGAGCCAGAACTTGTGCGCCTGATCGAGGACGGTATGGGTGTCCCAATCATCAGGTAGGTTCGCCACGGCGCGTGCTCCAGGAGGACAGGGGACAAGCTGACATGATTGGCGAATGAGTGACAAAGGAATGATATCACCGACGGGCTTGCCGTTCGCGCGAAGGGGAGGTTTGTGTACAGGATACATCATATGTATCGGATCAGCTTGGGCTGGTAGCTTAGAAAACCATTCAACGTAGGCGAGAGGCCCTTGGCTAGCCCATTCCAATGGAGGTTGCAGCGGCTGGAGGGTGCGAGGGTCTCTAATGTCACTAGTAGGTAGCTTGAATATAACCTTGACGCGTCCGATCCTGGTACCTGTACTCAGTGATTATATTCAAGTTAGAAGAGCCGTCTACGAAAAAACCCGAGGTAGTTACCTTGCAATCCAGTGGCTTCGGCATCCTCTCCCTGCAGTACAACTACAGTATCGAAACGTGCTGCTTGTCCAGCAGTGGCGGGCTTTGCTTTCACCGCGTCCGTCTCCAACGCGTCGTCCGTCAACGGTTCAGGAGCAAATTTGAATCCGTGGAACACGTCGAGGCGTTGGAAAGGCATGCGGTCGACTGCATGCTGAAGCTGGGACGAGGTGAGAGAGCGTCCGTTCTTGAGTGTGTAGATGTACTGCGCGAGGGTGTCGATGAAGCCGGGAGCTCGGTGTTTGTCGACAATAGTACGGAGAGCCTGGAGGGGTGCAGTGGGATGCTTGGGTAATTTAATTCGACAGTTGATTCGAGAGCCTGGTATCCGGTCTTGCTCGGAGTCGCCTGTGTCACTGTCACTGACGTCGTCTGCAGGCTCTCGGCCAGTACTCCTGAGCCAGCGGTGGATGGTTGAGCTGAGCACGACCATCTTCTCCTGTCGTGCCAGCCAACGAACCATCTGCGGACGCGCATCGCGATGGTTTGATGCTCTCCACCCTTTCTTCGCGTAGTCGATGTGGAGACGTTCAAACGCCTCCGTGTTGTAGTTATCCGTAGAGCCTAGTAGTCGGATTGCGTCAACGTAGTGAAGTAATGAATGGAACTTCGGAATATTAAGATGATCGCGCACTCCGAGATCGACGAGAATGTTCTTGTTGCTGTGGAAGGTCTTGAGGGCGTCCTCCATGTACTGGAGCGTCGTGTCGTCGTGAGTAGTGTATTGTGCGAGATAAATGAAGTCTAGAATAGACCTGAAAGCGAGGATTGCTTTCTTCGGTATCTTGCCGACCAGACAGGCAAGCAGTATGCGAGCCATGTGCTTACGCTCGGTCCCCGAGACCTGGGATAGGGAGGAAATCCCGTTCTTGAAGTGGCGGGTACCGAACGCAGGCGGAAGGCAGCGGATGCGCCTGTCGAGCTCGTGCTCGTCGACAAGTTGAGTGCACCATTCGACGATGTGCTTAAAAACACCCTGGTACAATTGATGTAGTACGTCAGGGGTTATGCACGAATGGATGTCGGTGTACGGAAGATCGCGCCAGAACGGGCGCACGACGTAGCCGGATACGTTGAGGTCTTGACAGGCTCGAGTGTACGCGTTCGAGCTCGTCTTGCCTTGCGTCTTCTCGCTGGCGCGGCGCAGGACATCCAATGTCCAGAGGGAAGTACGCGGCGTACCTGGCTTGCCGGATTCGAGCAGCTCCTCGGTACCTGGCACTTGGGGCAAGTCCCAGACTTGGCGCAAGTGACCAGGCACTGCTCTGGATAATCCGCGACATATGCTGCGAGGATCGGGTGCACTCTTCGAACCTCCCCATTGGCCGATGTCACGTCGATCCTTCCTTTCCTGCAGCAACCAGTGGCTCCAAGATCGCACGCACGGACGCGTGGAATAATTGCTGCACAAGGGCGCGTGCTTGCGCTGCGTAATGCCGTCCGAGCTGACCTTGTCGACCGAAAGGTAGCCTATGAGTATACATGCATGCTCAGACGGCTTACGCCTTAGAGCACGCGGTATATTGCCGAGTGTCTGTGGACGGGTAAGCACCTTGTTCCCCGAGAATTGCGTCAACTGAGTTTTGTCGGTAGCGATAATGACAGGTGCTACAGTAGAGCCTACAGGTAAGATGCTCTACAGGTGCTTCAAAAATTTGGGCGATGAACTGATGTAAGAGCACTCACTTGAACGGCATGCCACCAACGGCCAGTCCACATCTCGTTGTAGAGGCGATGCTTCCTCGAAGCGTCTGAAAAGATTCGCCGGGGTCGATACACAATTTGATCAGTATGTTCCGGGTTCCCAGCAACGTGCGTATAGCTGGATTATGTCGCGAAACTGAAGAAGGTGCCTCTCGTTCGGTCGGTCCTTGAACGAGAGGCACCGTTCAATCCACTCCGCCCTCTCGGGCAGAGAATCCACACGTTGGAGGAGGGATCGACTGTGTGATATGACAAGCCGAGTCTCTCCTTGACTGAGGTACGTCAGCTAGTATCATCTTCAGGGAAGTGCAAGTACTCACCCGGGTATTTCCAACGCTCTGTCTATGGAACCCTGGGTTAGTCCTTCCTGGATTGCCCATGAAGCGAACCGCCAGTCCATCTCGGACTCGAAGGGCTCCCATGGGTTCTTCGGCTGCTTTGCTGTACCCTCACCGTCTGTCGCGTCTTCCGCTCGCGTTTCTCCTGCGTTCTCGACAACTACTTGACTTGCTAATCCTAGTTCAACAGTCAGAATGCAAGTCGTCATAGGTGTGTGTCAGCATCCCTTACTAACCTGAACGTCCACCTTCCCTTCCCTCCAGCCATCTTCTGCGCACCTCTTCGTCTACGCCGGTAACCTTGCCTGCGCTTACATCTTCGTCTACTACTCGCTCGTCGTGGTCGTCATCCAGCGAGAGCGCAGTTCGTCTTGTACTATTCGAAGTTGATGGCCCTGCTGCAGCGCTGCCTGTGTTGCCGCCGCCATCACCGTGTCCACCTCCACCTCCACCATCGTGTCCGTCTCCGTACCCTCCTGGATCGCCCGGCGGCTTGGAAGGTGCGCAGACCTCTATGAAATCGTAAAGTGACGAGAGGTCCTCATCGTCCTCTTCTTCTTCTTCAAGGTCTTCATTTGCGTCCTCTTCAGGTGATGGATTGGGGACATGCTCTGACTCGTCGCCAGAATGGTCGGGTCTGCTCGAAAGGTCGGTGCGCCTGAATGTACGCATTATTTTAATTGTCCAAACCCTGTAGGGACTTCTAGGAGCTTACCGCGTGTGCTCAACTATCACGCCGTCTTCCAACGCTACCGGATGGTCCTTGACGGTAAAAATTTCTTTTAGTTTTCCTTTCTTATACCATGAGCATTTCTTGCTCATGGTCTGGTGAGCGCAGAGGCCCTGCGTCGTTCGGAATGGTTGGTGACAAGCGCCGCATGTATCGCCGAGGAGCTCGTCGAAGGTGCGCTTTCGCTTCACCATACCTAGCCCATAAACTGATTTTAGGCTCACAAAAACACAGCAGAGGAATAAATACGCACTGGGAATGAGGGCCGAGAGGAAAGCGAACGAGGGAGGGGCCAAAATTTTGAAACTCATTGCATAAATTGCAACCACCCTTCATATGTCATTACGTTACTCTAGGGCGTTTGTGAGCGTCAGACGAAGCGCGTTGCACGGTGCGTTTCTCCTTCAACGTTCAACGTTCAACCTTCATGTTCGTCTCGGACCCGACAGCGCTAGGGCGTTGGTAACATTCATCCTTTCTCCTAATACCTACGTGATGCTGAACTGACCAGTTTACCGTTTGTTGTAGGTCACACTCGATCATCTTGATCGCATAGGAGTTGGCGTGTATTGGAAACCTACCCAAGGTGTGTACTTCAGCTTTTTTCTCTTCCTTACGGACTTCAATGCTATGCGACATCGCGAGCTGTGGCGTGTGACAGCTGTGGCGCATCAGCTGTCACATGCCACAGGCACAGCGGAGAAAGCAGGGCCTGTGCCGCTTTAATACAACAGATGAATCCGGTCCGCCGTGGAAGTGCGTCTGGCTGTAATGGGGGTAGCGAAGATCCAGCGTGAGTAACACAAGCTGGAAGAGCCAATTGGGCGGGGCACGCGATGGCATAGTGAGAACACGAAGAACGCATACAGTAAGGCCACAAATTCTCTGCGGACTCTGAGGGGAGGCTGTGCCGGCGTTGCACATGCTAGGCCGGTCACTTGACGACATGCTTAGCTCCTTTGCCTGAGTGGCGGCCGGCCCCAGGCAGGTTCTTGAGGGTCCTCATACTCTGAGTCACCATCGTGAACGAAGATGTCTCCCACTTCTATCGTTCGCTCTCGCTCTGTCCCTCACACCATCCGCTCACCTCTATCCATCTCTCCTCGTCTTACCAATGGCAACGACAGCTTGAAGGGGGACAGCGCTTACTCGAGCTACCAATCTCAGGCCACGAGCCTTGAAGGTGAGTACTTACAGAATTTTATCGTCGCTTCGTTGGTACTGACAGATTCATTATATAGCAAGATCCAGGTCTAAACACTCTAACAATTTCAAGAAAGCAAGCTCTGCCGAGCCAGGTGAGTATCCGGATGCGCCATCTCCACGCAGCGCGCTCGTTAATGTGCGGCATCAAATCGGTAGAGATTAGCCCGACCAGAGACAAGTCGAACTCAGTCAATAAGGAGCCTGGTACGTATGACGTGCCTACTACAGGCATACCTACGCGATCCACTGATGATCGACATCTGCTAGCTATCGAGGAGATCGAGACCGACAAGGAGGAACAATACCCTGAGGTAGTCCGAAAGGCGTTCGGGGATCGCTACAACGAGCTTCCCTACGCCGCAGGCGAGTTCGTAAGTGTTATTTGCCGTTTAGCAGTTCGATACCTGTGAGATTTAAATTGTTATTACACTGTGCAGGTGGTCACCGGCTTCACTGAGACAGAGTGGAAGGCATTGCAGGAGTGGCTTCAGACCCACGACGAGCTAAACCGGTACAGGTGGGTACTGATTTCTCGAACAGATTCAAATAATAATTTCGAACATGATATCGTAGTTTTGATTATGATCCAGAGAAGAACGAATTAACAACGATGTCGCCAACTCACCTACACAACCGTCTCGGTGCATTGAAGAAGTTGATGCTCCACAAGCGATTCGTTGAATACTTCCTTCCGCCGGTGTGGTTACGAAGGCTCCTCGGTATTTCTGACGATACCGCGGACTACGCGTCTGTGCGTGGAAAAGGAGGGAAGAAGAAGATCGCCGACGCCGTCGAGGCAATCAAAGTGGGCAGCGAACTGGTCATCACTTCTCTGGACGAGACGGCGCAGTCTCAGCCTACGTACACCGAATACGAAGGCGCTACGGAAGGCGTACTCAATAAGGTCAGAAATTTTAACTAATCATCGGTGCAGTCTACTCAATCTAGCTGGTACGGCAGATCTTGGAGATGGCGGACCGGTTCGTAGCCTATCGAGACGAGGAGGTCGACGATGACGATGAAGACTCACTGAACCTCATCGCCCTCAACTGCTTCAGGATCCAGGAGCTGCAGAAGACCGGTAGCGAGAAGGCGAAGTGGTCATCGCCAGGGATCGGTTATCATCGACTCAAAGACCTGAAATTCGATGCCGACGCCTACAACAAGATGCTGAAGACGTACCCGGAGTTGATACACAAAGCGGGTCCATTCGTCGCGAAGGGCAAAGTCTTCTTCGGCGCTGTTCGCGTCTATTGGTTTCACATCCCCCTCGACCAACTGGAAATCTTTAGGGAGGGCGTGAAGGCGAAGTGGCCGATGGAGGAGTGGGTCGCTAGGGGCCTTGCAATCGTAAGTCAGCGTGTTCTGTTGTGACTTCAAATCCACTGACACTCTAGCAAGCCTCTCCTCGATTCGTATAATGAGGCGCAGCAGCTGCAGGTCGAGGCGTTCATGGGCAAGGTCGTGCAAGCCTACAAGGAGAAACTAGCCTTGTTGGCGGGCCAACTGATGCTCGATGAGAATGAGCAGACCATCGACACGGCGCTGATGGACCTCCCCCCAGAGGAACATGAAAAGCGGCTCGGACAACTTCGCATATACCTGCTGCGCCTCCTCAATCCGCCCGAGGAAACTCTGAACTTTGACGACTGCATTCCTCGTCTTGTTCGCGAGATCCGGTTGGGCGCATACGGCACTGCAAGTGAACGCCTCTGCGACAACTCGAGGATCACCGGTCAAGACGCGACCGTTTCGCAAGGCAGCAAACCCGGGAAGCGGGGGCGCAATTCGAAGGGGGAAGACATCATGGCTCGCCTAGATCGTCTGGAGAACAATTATCTCAAACGCAAGCGTGGGGAGGGTGTCGGTGACAGCAGCGAAGACGACTCGGAGGGCACCAACGATCGTGCTCGTGATGGACCGAGTACCTCCCGCGGGTGAGCTCGTTCGTATGCGTCGTCCCCGTCGCCCTCGTCGCCCCCGTCGTCTCAGTCGTGATCATAGTGTCTCCGATCGTCTCACCTCGCTTGTTGTATCATCCAGGAGACCAGTGTACGAATAACGGTAGTTCTCTAGCTCTCGTCTGTGTAGTCTCCAGCGGTGTAAGATTGACGTAGTCGTCCCTTAGATGCCTTGGTTCTTTGTCGCTATCGCTCATGCTATCTTGTACCATCGCTATCGCAGTTATTCGATTTGTTGCTTGACCAGCCCCAACAAGCACGCACTGATGCGTACGGAGACGACTGATGCTTACAGATACGACCGACGCGTACGGATACGACCACCCGTCGCACACCAAACCAGACCCAACAGGCATGCACCGGTGCGTACGGATACGACCGATGGGCACAGATACGACCATCCGTCGCACACCAATACGGCGAGCGCATGCCGGGCTTGACCAGCCCCAGCAAGCACGCACCGGTGCGTACGGATACGGCCGATGCGTACGGGTACGACCATCCGTCGCACACCAATACGACGAGCGCATGCCCGGCTTGACCAGCCCCAGCAAGCACGCACCGGTGCGTACGGATACGGCCGATGCGTGCGGGTACGGCCGATGCGTACAGATACGACCGACGGGCATAGATACGACCATCCGTCGCACACCAATACGGCGAGCGCATGCCGGGCTTGACCAGCCCCAGCAAGCACGCACCGGTGCGTACGGATACGGCCGATGCGTACGGGTACGACCATCCGTCGCACACCAATACGACGAGCGCATGCCGGGCTTGACCAGCCCCAGCAACCACGCACCGGTGCGTACGGATACGGCCGATGCGTGCGGGTACGGCCGATGCGGACAGATACGACCGACGGGTACGGATACCACCATCCGTCGCACACCAATACGGCGAGCGCATGTCCGGGTTGACCAGCCCCAGCAAGCACGCACCGGTGCGTACGGATTCGGCCGATGCGTGCGGGTACGGCCGATGCGGACAGATACGACCGACGGGTACGGGTACGACCATCCGTCGCACACCAATACGACGAGCGCATGCCGGGCTTGACCAGCCCCAGCAACCACGCACCGGTGCGTACGGATACGGCCGATGCGTGCGGGTACGACTCCCAATCAGAACTTCGGCGATTTTGCTAACAGCCTCTAACAGCTTTTGCTAACAGCCTCTAACAGCATCTGAAATTTGGATTTTAGCAATGGTCAGCTCGTCAGCTCGTTAGACAGGTTAGCAAATTTTAGAAGCCCGGCGCTCAAATCCGTGAACAGTCGTTAGCAGGCCGTTACGCAGTAACTGAGCCATTAGCTACCAGACGAGTTGTCCATTTTGCAGGCTGATGATATGCTGCGCTCGGACACATTGCAATGAAAAGAATGACTATATATGTAAATCTATGGACTACATTGCGGGACACTATGCATGATTCGAGTTTGCGGTCTGCCCGTTGGTCACTTTTGCAGGCAGCGCATTTGGTCTGCGTGCTCGCCGTCGTCGCGCACGTCGTGCTTGCACCCGTGACTTCGCTCTCGCCATCGCGATCGGTGTGTTGCGCGTGCGCAGCCCTGCCCACCATCGCCATCTCCCGCCTTTTGCTCACCCACGCGCGGTCTGTTAGTCAGCCACTCTCCTACTCGCTCGTCTCCCTGCAGGCTGTCCGTCCGATCCACCAGCCCGCCTGCTCATCCGTCCACTGCTTGCCCGCCCGCTCGCTTTGCATACATCTGCCGGCCGTGTCCGAATGCTCGGCATTGACCCAGCGTGCTCGCTGGCCGCCGTGAGTGTGGTATTGGTTGAGATCCAGCCGCAGATGTCCCGAAGCGTACCCGTACCCGTACTTGCCCCGGGTGTAGTCCCGCGACAGCGGGTATGGGTTGTGTGCGGGTTCGCGCGGGTCGTACGGGTCATGCGGGTCATGGATGGTCGCGCAGTGGGCGGACGAGATTTGGCAGGCGGGTGAGAGCGGACAGGAGGGCGAGAAGGTGCGCACAAGTAGACGAGAAGGTGGGCAAGGTGCGAGCCCGTCTCGCGCGATGGCGGGTGTTCTACATGCGCGTGGCGGAGGCACATTCGCCTCGGCATGCACCTTGTAACAGAGATCAGTCAGAGAGGCGGGGGAGCTCCTCGAAGTAGTTATCAGACCACTCACTGAACTCGCGGATCACGGATGGCCTGGCCTGGCGCGTGAGTTGTCCATATAGACCGTATTTGAAGATGAATGAGAGCGGGGCGAGGCGTGAGGGTGCTGTCGGGTGTGCGAGAAGCCTAAGTAGCGTCGCGGTGAAAATACGTGGACAGGCTGGCACAAATGGGCAGATAAGAGAGGGCGGGCCGGTGGGCGAGAACAGGCAGGCGCGAGAGGGCGGGCAGGTAAGAGACAGTGTGGTGTTGGTCAGCGCGCTGTAGCAGCCTCGCTATGATAGCGGGGCCACTCACCATCTATTAGTATCTTGTCATATGGACTTGGAGTCGTAGTGTGATCGATGTGCAGCATGCAGTAGTTGGTCAGATGAGCGGGCCAGAGTTGAGGTGGCTAGGAGGAGGATGAGAGTCAACGCTCGTCGCTGGCATCACGAAGTGTAGAGCGCCCGTGGTCGGGAAGTGCCGACCGACTCGTCGACCGTGACGCTCTGCGGCGCCGGCTCTGGTGACCCCATACTTTGCCCCTCCTCCTGCTCATCTGTCTTTCTCCTCACCCGCTTGCCTGCGCACTGGCTTGTCTGTACACTCATGCTCTCTTTTGCTCATATTCTCTTTCACCCGCGCTCTCTTTCGCCCGCACTCTCTCATGTCCACGTCCACACACACACACTCGTATTCCCTCTCACTTGTATTCAAGTTCCCTCTCCTACACTCTCTCGCCCCTGCTCCTGTCCACCCGCTCGTCCGCTTCACGCTCCCATTCACCCGTAATTTCTTTTGTGCATGCTCCCGCTCGTCACTTTGTTGGGCATCTATACTTCGGTCCGCTCGCTCACCCGCCCGCCTGCCCGCCCGTAAGTCTGCGCTGCCGATGGTACGTCCATCCCTCACTCCGAGTCGCATCCTTTTCCCACCTCGCCTGTCTACCAGGTAAACCGCGTGGGGATCCTTCTTCACTGTCGGAGGGAGTACAGGGGCTGACGTGCTGCAGGACGCCGGATGTGCGGCTGGAGCGCGTACAGGAATGTGTCCTCATGACACAGTGAGGGAGGGACGATGCGGCTAGCAGACCGTGTTATCAGGTGAGTGCGCCACACGCCCTTGGTTCCCTCCGCAGATGACTCGGACCCCAGCAAGCAAATGGCCACCAAGGCCGACCAAACGGCTGACCAAATGGCGACCGACGCAAGGGGATTTACCCCGGTACGCGGATTCCCCACAAGCACGACCACGGCGGTGACGAACATGAGGGAAACCACTAATGTCCACCAAGTGCGACCACCATGAAGACAATCCGGTGTGCGCATGCTCTGAGGTATCGAATCCGCCTTCTTCGGACCACTGAAGCACGCACGCCTGTCGACGTAGACTCCGCGCTAGCACACTGAAGTCCTGCGTCCTCGCAGCAACAACCTTCGCCCAAGCATAGTACGGTGTGATCGCGGCGCTCCGCCTAGACACCTGTTACGCTCGGGCTGTTGCGCGTCGCGTGGACAGTCCGTAATGTCGGGACAGCGCGCGGAGTTGGCTGTAGTCCAACGCAGCGTAATCCACGGTGCGTTCAGTAAAACTACTTGACTCCTGCTAGGAAACACCACCTGGTGCTCGATGCCTCCGAGCGTCCAGGCCCCGGCTCCGGGACACACTACCAGGGTACGACTGATGCATATAGATACTACGACCGACGGGCACAGATACCACCATCCGTCGCACACCAATACGACGAGCGCATGCCCGGCTTGACCAGCCCCAGCAACCAGGCCAATGCGTACGGGTACGACCATCCGTCGCACACCAATACGACGAGCGCATGCCGGGCTTGACCAGCCCCAGCAAGCACGCACCGGTGCGTACGGATTCGGCCGATGCGTACGGGTACGACCATCCGTCGCACACCAATACGACGAGCGCATGCCCGGGTTGACCAGCCCCAGCAAGCACGCACCGGTGCGTACGGATACGGCCGATGCGTACGGGTACGACCATCCGTCGCACACCAATACTACGAGCACATGCCCGGCTTGACCAGCCCCAGCAAGCACGCACCGGTGCGTACGGATACGGCCGATGCGTGCGGGTACGGCCGATGCGGACAGATACGACCGACGGGTACGGATACCACCATCCGTCGCACACCAATACGGCGAGCGCATGTCCGGGTTGACCAGCCCCAGCAAGCACGCACCGGTGCGTACGGATTCGGCCGATGCGTGCGGGTACGGCCGATGCGGACAGATACGACCGACGGGTACGGATACCACCATCCGTCGCACACCAATACGATGCCGGGCTTGACCAGCCCCAGCAAGCACGCACCGGTGCGTACGGATACGGCCGATGCGTGCGGGTACGGCCGATGCGGACAGATACGACCGACGGGTACGGATACCACCATCCGTCGCACACCAATACGATGCCGGGCTTGACCAGCCCCAGCAACCACGCACCGGTGCGTACGGATATGGCCGATGCGTGCGTGTACGACTGATGCGTACAGATACGACCGACGGGTACGGGTACCACCATCCGTCGCACACCAATACGATGCCGGGCTTGACCAGCCCCAGCAAGCACGCACCGGTGCGTACGGATACGGCCGATGCGTGCGGGTACGGCCGATGCGGACAGATACGACCGACGGGTACGGATACCACCATCCGTCGCACACCAATACGGCGAGCGCATGCCGGGCTTGACCAGCCCCAGCAACCACGCACCGGTGCGTACGGATACGGCCGATGCGTACGGGTACGACCATCCGTCGCACACCAATACTACGAGCACATGCCCGGCTTGACCAGCCCCAGCAAGCACGCACCGGTGCGTACGGATACGGCCGATGCGTGCGGGTACGGCCGATGCGGACAGATACGACCGACGGGTACGGATACCACCATCCGTCGCACACCAATACGGCGAGCGCATGTCCGGGTTGACCAGCCCCAGCAAGCACGCACCGGTGCGTACGGATTCGGCCGATGCGTGCGGGTACGGCCGATGCGGACAGATACGACCGACGGGTACGGATACCACCATCCGTCGCACACCAATACGATGCCGGGCTTGACCAGCCCCAGCAAGCACGCACCGGTGCGTACGGATACGGCCGATGCGTGCGGGTACGGCCGATGCGGACAGATACGACCGACGGGTACGGATACCACCATCCGTCGCACACCAATACGATGCCGGGCTTGACCAGCCCCAGCAACCACGCACCGGTGCGTACGGATATGGCCGATGCGTGCGTGTACGACTGATGCGTACAGATACGACCGACGGGTACGGGTACCACCATCCGTCGCACACCAATACGATGCCGGGCTTGACCAGCCCCAGCAAGCACGCACCGGTGCGTACGGATACGGCCGATGCGTGCGGGTACGGCCGATGCGGACAGATACGACCGACGGGTACGGATACCACCATCCGTCGCACACCAATACGGCGAGCGCATGCCGGGCTTGACCAGCCCCAGCAACCACGCACCGGTGCGTACGGATACGGCCGATGCGTGCGTGTACGACGGATGCGTACAGATACGACCGACGGGTACGGGTACCACCATCCGTCGCACACCAATACGGCGAGCGCATGCAGGGCTTGACCAGCCCCAGCAAGCACGCACCGGTGCGTACGGATTCGGCCGATGCGTACGGGTACGACCATCCGTCGCACACCAATACGACGAGCACATGCCCGGCTTGACCAGCCCCAGCAAGCACGCACCGGTGCGTACGGATACGGCCGATGCGTGCGGGTATGGCCGATGCGGACAGATACGACCGACGGGTACGGATACCACCATCCGTCGCACACCAATACGGCGAGCGCATGTCCGGGTTGACCAGCCCCAGCAAGCACGCACCGGTGCGTACGGATTCGGCCGATGCGTGCGGGTACGGCCGATGCGGACAGATACGACCGACGGGTACGGATACCACCATCCGTCGCACACCAATACGATGCCGGGCTTGACCAGCCCCAGCAAGCACGCACCGGTGCGTACGGATACGGCCGATGCGTGCGGGTACGGCCGATGCGGACAGATACGACCGACGGGTACGGATACCACCATCCGTCGCACACCAATACGGCGAGCGCATGTCCGGGTTGACCAGCCCCAGCAAGCACGCACCGGTGCGTACGGATACGGCCGATGCGTACGGATACGACCACCCGTCGCACAGCAATACGGTGAACGCATGTCCGGCTTGACCAGCCCCAACAAGCAGGACCACTCGGTGAGTACCCGCTAGGCGCCCACCGGAACGTGAACCAGCACACAGTGCGCAAGGGCCCGTTGACCAGCAGCCCGACAGGCCTCAGTCCAATGCGTACAGGCACGTCGAGGATGACCCTACCACATCGCTCCCGAGGATTGCTGGGCCGCCAAGCACCAACATCCCATGCAGGAGTATCGATCGTTCCAGAATTCACGATGCGCCTCCCTGACCAGCTCGCCGCATACACACGATGAGCCTACGCGCCTTAGACCACGCAAGCACAATTTGAGCCCGAGCTCATGGAGCAGTGCCGGACGTACGGAAGATCGACATGCATGTAGCTCGCGCGAGCCTGATGTAGTGCCCAGGTAGTATTGAATTGTACGGCGGTTGTATTCAGTACAATAATATGTGGTTCTTAACGACTATGACGTGGCTGATCTGTCTGCTGATCTGAGTTGTCTAACACTAGTAGCCTCGCAGTGCTCGATAAGGTTGGTAGAGGATCGTATTCGCAGTCCAGGAGGCAGGGTAGGGCAGGATGCACCACTGCGATCAAGAGGCTATGTGGGTCTGTCAAGGGTACTAGACGTGACTCCGCGGCGCCGCGACTTCACTGCCACCCTTTTGCTAACTTCATAGTCATGAACCTGAGCCATGTGGGGATCTCCGCTAGCAACCTATGCAGCGATATCTCAACAGTTCCGATCGACAGAGGCGAACTTGTGTTCAAGTTGTATGAACCAGGTCTGGTCATACTACCTCTTCGCAACGGCGATTTCGTGATATTTCCATCGTGCAAATTGACGCATTTAAACTCACACTTCAAAGGTCGTCGGGCTTTCATTGTATTGCACACGGACAGAGAAATGATTAAGTGGCTGGAGGAGCGCAATGGTTGCTCTACTAACGCCACTTTTATTTATTAGTATCTACATAGCTTCACTCGTCCTCACTCAACTTGCGCGTTTTGGCGAATACCATGAGCGCTTTCCCATGGTTGACAGCGCTCGGACTCTATGAACATCACTCACATCGATCGTTGAAGTTCGCAGCGTCTACGTAAAATTCCACGGTGCGTCTCTTGTTTCTCATATCACTACAGTCTATCCTCTGTCTTTCCTCTCTCCGTGTTCTGGCTACGTATTCAGGCATGCCCGACTCGAAGCGCGTCACCCGATCGGTTGCAACCGAACAAGGCTCCGAAACGCCCAGGTCGACCAGGTTGACCAACACCCAGGCCGCAGGCGGCTCCATGAAAAATAGTAAATTCACGAAGGGCAAGGCGAAAGAAGTGGCCGCCAAGAAGAAGGGTCAGGAAAGGGAGAAGGAGAAGGAGAAGGAGCGACGCACTACTCGTGAGCGTCGTTTGTGCTGCAATGAACCTAACTGTTATCGCTGATGGCCTGCTTGAAAGAGGTCCGGAAGAGGGCGTCGAAGATAATGGCCGAAGAAGAATTATTGAGTGATGAAGAGCAACCGAAAACAAAAAAGAAGAAGCGTGCTGTGGTGGAGGACGAGGCGGAAGCCGATGAGCAGGATAAGGCAGTCGAAGACACGCCAGAAGATGTCGAGATGGAGGATGACACTACTAGTAAGCAGCCTACTACCACTCGACGTACGTGGCAACCATGGTCTGCTGTACGTACACATTACTGACTAGACCGCTGCATTTCTACCAAGCCAAACCGAAGCCGGCATACGGTAAATTCGCGAGACCCGAGACGTCCTTGGATCCCGCCGAGGAGAATGTTGCACAAACACTGAGTAATTCACTTCATATATCCACATTATTATTGGCTAAGCTATCAAATGTGTAGTCGGGGGGCGGCGTGAAGCCAGGGAGAACGCTGGCAGTAGTCGTAAGGGCGGTGTGCTGAAACCGACAAAACCTAAGTCTGGCGGTGGCAAGTCCACTCACGGTACTGCCAAACCGAAGGCACTGCCGGTGAGTGGGAAGGTAGGCAGTGATTTCTCGTACTGTGCGAAGGCTAAGACATAGCTCTGTTTCACATCGTCAGGACAAGGGTAAGGCCCGAGCAACAGGCAAGGATGACTCGGTCGAGAGCGAGCATGACCCCAAATCAGACGAAGACAGCGATGGCGGAGGCAGCGATGATGCTTATGACGATGACGCAGGCGACGATGGGAGTCAGGTCGAGGATGAGGACGACGTCGACGATGTAGGGCCTGAGTCTCAAGAGTCGGAGGACGGAGACGATGAGGGCGAGGACGAGGGCGATGTGGTAGTGAGTATCCTCTCTGGTTTATTGGTCGTGATTAGCATCGCATTGACTATCTGCAGGTCGTGTCTGAGACGAGGGCGCAAAGCAAGCCGGCTCTCGCCAAGTCGACGGGCAGTGGTCGAGACAGCAGCAGTCGCGCCAGGGTCGCCGACTTACCAGCCAAAGTCAGGACTCTCGTCTCGGCCGCGCAAAATTGTCTGCGACTACGCATTGCGCTCAACTCGGCGTGGACGAAGGAGGCTTCAGTCGCGTCCAAGCGGCTGCCAAGGAGGGATATACTAATCCGTGACAGTGTTCGCGACGCTTATGACAGACGAGGGACTGGCAACCATGCTGCCGACATCAAGGCCGCGTTTTGGCTGCTGGCCGACAAGAAGGACGACAAGAAGAAAGACAAGAAGGAAGCGGATCACACCCAGAAAGACAAGAAGAAAGCGAATGGCGATGCGAGCTCGGATGGTGACGAGGACTCGGAACGAGCCGCTTTGAGAGCGAAGGCCTACTCCGTGGTGAGCTCACACTCATTATAATTCACGAAAGTCGGAGGCTCTGATTCTTTCCAGGTCTGGACTTGCTCATCACAGACTCGGAACGAGCTCAAGAGGAAGGCGAAGCAAGTGATAGAGCAGACCTTCAAGCTTGGCAGCCTGACAGTTCCTCAAAGGACCGAGGTCGTCGTTTGGCTTCTCGAGACGCACCCAACGGAAGTGAATGACGGTTCCGGGACACGCAACATCGCGAACTTCGTCTTCGGGGGCGTAGAGTTCCACTTCGATCGCAAGAAAAAGCTGGATCGAGAGGTACGTGCTCACACAGGGTGCAACACGTCAGAGCGAGCTCACTGCAATCCTAGCTTACCAAGGTCGAGCCCACGGAGCCATTCCGAAACGAATGCATCCCTGAGCTCATCTACCAGTACTACGGCCTGGCAGGACGCGGCGATGCGAACATCAATGCGGCCCTGGATGAGTTCAGCAAGATGCCCTTCAACCTCATCGCCCTCGCATGCAACGCGGTACGTATCCGCATCCTCGTGAGTTCCTGCTCTAAGTTAAGCTACTCATACAATTGTAAACTAGATCGAGGCAGCACTGATGGAGGTAACGTCGCACAACCAGTCCATATTTTTCTCCGGCAAGCTTTTCGCGGCCAAGTAAGTAATTCTTAAGTTCTATTGCAAATGGTGAAAGCTCACCAACCATAGGTGGGATGGCACGATGGCCATCCTAGAGACTCTGGAAGACAGTGCCAGCGAGTACCTCGAAGAGACGCGAGAGCTCATAT
This sequence comes from Fomitopsis serialis, assembly GCF_022376445.1. Taxonomy (NCBI): domain Eukaryota; kingdom Fungi; phylum Basidiomycota; class Agaricomycetes; order Polyporales; family Fomitopsidaceae; genus Fomitopsis; species Fomitopsis serialis. The sequence continues at coordinate 18,235 of NW_025955345.1, read as the reverse complement.
GGAAGCACATCAGGTAAGTTTTGAATCTAGACGGAAATTGTTACTGACCACACATACAGCAATCGTCTCAACGCTGGCCCCAACGCGCTCGAGGGAGTGACGGACAGCGATGAGCAGCCGGGCAGCTTCATCCCTTTGCTCCAGTTGCGTGCATCAAAGGCGCAGAGCAGCAGCGACAAGCCCGGCACATCGAAGGCTGCGACCAAGCCGCCGTCGAGCACCGCGAAGAAGGGCAATAAATCCACCGCATCATCGAAGACCGCGGGCAAGCCGTCCGGCTCATCGAAAAGCGCGAAGACACCGAATTCTTCGCAGGCTGCGAAGAATCCACCCAGTCCATCGAGGAAGACTCGCGGTGCAGGCGCGTCGACTTCGAAGTCACAGAACCACCAACGGCGCGACTCTGACGGCAGCGAGGGCGGTGAAGCGGGTGGACAGGGCCACAGTGAGGACGAAGGGGGCGCCGGACTCTCTGGCGAAGGCGGTGAAGGGGTTCAGACTGAGATCGATGAACTCCGCGGGTCTGGAGAAGGTGCGTGTTCAGTCGTCACTTGCCACCTACATGATCCCATTCAACATTTTCCAGACCGTGGCAGTGGAGCATCCACGAACGGCGGGGCCTGAGTAGGTCGATGGTAAGTCAATCAGTCATCTACAGAATTGAAGCATTTGCTCATTCAATCATCTCGCTCTACTATTGACCATCAAGTGTAGTATATGGTACTGCGTTCAAGGGTGTGTCGGTCGGTCGGTCCGAGTCGGTCGCTCTGCCATCAATGTTGTCTTAGTGGTATGTATAGTTGCTCCGAGTCGTGGCTTGTCATCTCGGTGTTGTTGTCATGTTGTATAAGTAGTACTGAACATTGTTGTACCAATATCATCGTCGTGTGGATCATGCCTAATGCACAAGGTGCATATTTGCGAATGGATTTGAGTCACATGAAGACAGAATCAGTGACAAAAAGCAACAATAAGTACAGCAAAATGGTGCTACATTACACATCCTCATCGCACTAAAGCATGCTTAAACAAGATTGGTGGAACTTCTTTTGCAGAATTGAAAGGGGGACTTGTGTAAATTGGTCTTTAGGCTCTTCAGCATGCTTTCTGTCTTCAATGCACCTATTATGACTGAATATGTAGGAAAAAGACATATTGATTTTTCCTGATGCTGCAGATCATCCACGAATGCAGCGTAACAGCTTGGAAATAGACACTTGAATATGCGGCGAAGTCGGCACGCGTCCTCGTGCATTCTGTTATAATTAGTAGATCCGCGGGTGAACTGTACTCGCCTGCAGGTCTGCATTCGTAACGTTCATCTTTGTGCTCCGGTATTTGGGGAATGGCTCCGTTGTCCTATCGTGTCCCATCAGCAGTCGTGCATAGCAAATCCTTTTTTCACGCGAGAACGGGAAAAACGGACGAATGCTGCTACTTCTTCGGTAGTTCTCCACTGGGCCAGCTGACCCAAATGTGTCTGCTGTACGACGATCCATTGACGTGCGGGGTACCAAGTCTGCGAGCTGGAACGCATCAACATTGCGGAGATGCCATTGGACGTGCACATTGACCGTCAACTTCGTGAGGCGAAGGATCCCACAGGCAGATGGAAGGCGCTTCCGAATTGCGACTCGTTACGTTCCTTGGTCGTGAGCGATTTCACTGGCTTCAAGATCATGTTGTAGTCGAGGTGGAGGCAGTTCAGGTTCTGGTAAAGTACGTCAGTGACCACGTTGACCACACTTCCCGAGACAACGTACCTTCCGGTGGATGAGCAGGTTGAGCATGTTGTAACCCTGCCTGCAGACCTGCAGACCCGCCTCGACAGTCCAACCGTGTGGTTTGGAAGAACTTGGTCGCCTTGAGCTGCTTGAACAGGTTCTTCTTCAACATGGCCTTCTCCGGGCGTGTCTTGAGTTCGTTCAAGACGTAGCACTTGAGTAGAATTTGATACAATACGCGAACCTTGACTGCCTGGTTAGGAGGGCAGTGCTCGAGATACCAGTCCTTCACGAGCGGGATATCCTGCGCTCGGCGCATACGCCCTGAGCGGCGGCTGTACGGATCGGGCGCCCACCAGAGCGCGATAGCATCCGCCGTGAGATCGCTCTCCAGCGGCTTGTCCTCGGGGAAAGGCTCGACCTCGTCAGCGAGCTCAAAGTCGTCGTCCTCAGCGTCATTCGGGCCGAAGATCGCGTCCTCATGGAGTACAAATGGCGCGTTCTTCGGTGTGAAGCTGCGCAACGAGATAGGACTGATGAGAGGGTCGAAGTAGAACACGGGAAGGTCAGGGTCATCGGTGCAAATGTAGACGATCTTCGGGGTGTGGTGCAGAGATATGCGGACGGAACGAGGGAGGGCTTTTTACAGATGCAGGATAGCGACATTGTACTCGAGTTGCTGTTCATGTGGTCCGACAGGAGTGTGACCCAGCGGTACAGGTTCACTATGATGGGCAGCGTCAGGTCCCAATAGGTTACGGCGATCCGTTGACGTGCGGGGTGTCAGAAAGCGACTTTCCGTCGGGCGACTGGTATCTATCGGAAGCGGGTGTGGACTGGGAGATGTCAGCGTAAAAATGGTCAGATACTCACCGAGTCAGTGCCCATGTTACTCTCTCCCTCCCAAAATGTTGCGGCTGCACTTGCTAGCCGCTCTCACGCGGCGGCGGGTCGCCGAGCACGTCTGCGGTGGAGCGCGCGCCGGGCGCGGTCTGCGTCGTTCATAGATAGCAGCGGCGAAGGGATGCGAGGATGCAGACGAGGCAATGGTATCACGTTATGGACGAGGACGTTTGAGGTAGCAGCGGAGGTGGCACTGTAATCTAGTCAGGAGGTGGCCATGGTGGATGCAGAGATCGCGTCCCAGGTCGAACTTAGGTGACACTGAGGACTTAGGCATCGCAAACGGAGTAGAGACCGGACTCAGTTCGTAGAACTTGGGGTGCGTGGACCTTATGTAATCAGCCCTCGCAAACGCCGGCGTGCGTCCATCTCTCAGTCTCTGCGGCCCACCTTGCGGCATAGCTCCTTGTACACTCGACGCTCGACGCTGCGCCGCTCCTCTCTGTTTGCTCTCCCTGAACCTAGCGATGTCGAAGCAATGGTTGGCTCCCGGGGTGCGTTTGTCGGGTTATTGTGTATGTGAGGTCGCTGGTATCGAAGCGGAGGACGGTGAGAGGGCGAGGCGGACAGACAGGCTGTGGTCGATGACGGTGAGTGCAAGGCCATGTTGTCGAGAATCGTCGGACAGTTGACGCACTGCCTGGGCGTGTCGACCTGTCGTCCTGTGCCTGTACTCTTCTGGCGAGGAAGACATTCGGCGCTGATGCGCGCACAGACGACCGGACGCTCAATGAGGCTTTCTGAACCCTACGTTTCCTGTCCCCAGTTCCGCGACCTCGTCATTGCGAAGGACCAGTGCCCCCTTGGCCAGAAGGACAATGCTGCCCCAGACTCCAATGTGACCTTGCTTACTCTTGCGTGAGTAAAAACTCGCTATGCACAACTGCTGATGGGACGCGATAGGACAACGGAGGCCATTCCCCGAATACCAGACTGCAAGATGAACATAACGAATCCAGAACTGCAGGCGAGTATGGTTCACCCACGAATCTGGTATTGCTGACAGAGAATGAACGAGGATGCATCCCGACTGCGCCGTACATTCAAGTGCCTATGTTTAGCTGTTGCATTGCACTCTTGGATGATCTGCGGGAGGGTTATGGAACGCACGGTGAGCACATTATTCAGTGGTACCTACTCGATACTAACGGTACAGCCGGAGTGCATTTCGACCGTTGCAAACGGTAGAGCCGCCTCCGGCCGGAGCTGTGATTTCCTTGTTGCAAACAGGCCGGCCGGACTGGTTTCAAACAAGCCGGCCGAGCATATCTCAAACCAGTTCAAACGGTCCGGCCGGTGTATCCCTAGGGCACCTATTTTCTGTCTGAACAGGGGGGCCATTTAGTGTCTTGCTGGCAATGGACCGGCCGGGCAATAAGGGGTTTTAATTGTAACAGATCAACCAGGATACTCTTTCTCCTATGGTAACGAACCGGCCGGGAAATGGGATCCTTCATTTGTAATGGGCCGGCCGGAGTGCATAGTTCACCAGTTGCAATGGGCCGGCCGGAGCACATGCTCCCTGGCTAATAACAGACCGGCCGGGTTGCATCATCTCTTGCTGGCAACGGAGCGGCCGGACCATTTTTCCACATTGATAGCAGGCTAGCCAGGCCATATAATCTAGCACTCCACACTGGTAACGGTCCGGCCGGGCAGTGGCACCATCCATTGGTAATGGTCCGGCCGGGCAACAGTATTGTGTCCCAATATTGGCTGGGCCAGTCAACAATAGACCATACTCCCTTAGAACAGCCTACTAGTAGCATGTATTATATGTCCACAGTGCATGCCCTATCACATTGCCTGAGCTGTTAGCTCACTGGCCAGCCATGAAAACACTGGCCGAGGGCATTCAAAAACCTTCGGCCTATTGTATTATGATACAGAGTGTGATTTGAATCATTGTATATGTAAGACCATCACTAATGGAGCCCAACATAGTGTTCCCACATTTTAAAGGGGCTTAGTGAAGCTGCCACCAGCCAAATCAATAGGCCGGACATTTCAAACCATTGGCCGGGCATTTTAGTTCATTGGCCGAAGCTTTCAATTCACTGGCCGAAGCTTTTACTTCATTGGCCGAAGCTTTTACTTCATTGACCGAAGCTTTTCCTTCATTGGCCGAAGCTTTTCTTAACCGGCCGAAGCTTTTCTTAACCGGCCGAAGCTTTGGATTGACCGGCCGAAGCTTCTACTTCACCGGCCGGCAAAAACAGCCGGTGCTCGGCAAAAAATGGCCGGCCGGTGGGCAAAACCAGCCGGGCTGTTGAATTACTATATGTGGAAATGTGGTATTGTCTGGGAGCCCTTCATTCGCAGAGTCTAGTATCAATTTCCTAGTTTTCAAGAACACATAGTTAGGCCAGGATATGCAAGACAAGATTTACTACTCACAGGCTTCTTTGCACAACATGTTATTCAATTCCTGAAGCCAATATTCTTTGCCCACACTGTTTGACAATCTATAATGTGTTATCACAATGCATAGAGTAGATCCCCAAAAGGAATAGTCTTATTCTTTGAAGCTGAATGCAGGACAACAAATAAGGGGTATACAGGTATGGTATACATGTTGACTTCCTGCAGCTAATGTTCTTTCCAAACAGTGTTTTACCATCTAGAATAGTTCATTGACCCACAAGGAATCAGTCCTCCAAAGGAATAGTCTTATTCACACAAGCTGAAGGCAGCACAGAGTTAAGGTGAGGGTGGGTATATGGGTATACATGTTATACTGTGTTCACATCCTGAAGCCAATATGCTTTGCCCACAAGGTTTGGCAATCAAGAATGGCACAGAAACATCTACCCACTGTTGGTAATGGTCCGGCCGGCCAATCCTCATAGGAGATGGTCCGGCCTGTGCATGATCCGAGTCCCCTTAACTCTGTACCACATTCAGCTCATGTGAATAAGACTATTCCTTTGGACGACTCACTCCTTGTGTGTAAATGAACCATTCTAGATTGTGAAACTGTGTTTGGAATGTAGATTGGCTGCAGGAAGTCAACATGGTTTGACATGTATACTATACCTTACCCCTTATCTCATGTTCTGCATTCAGCTTCGAAGAATAAGACTATTCCTTTTGGGAATCTACTCTATGCATTGAAATAACATATTCTAGATAGTCAAACAGTGTGGGCAAAGAATATTGGCTTCAGCAGTTGAATAACATGTTTTGCAAAGAAGCCTGTGAGTAAATCTTGTCTCACATATCCTGGCCTAACTATGTACCTTTGGACACTAGGAAATCAATACTAGACTCTATGAATGAAGGGCTTCCAGACAATACCACATTTCCACATATAGTAATTCAACAGCCCGGCCGGCCATTTTTTGCCGAGCACCGGCCGTTTTTGCCGAGCACCGGCCGTTTTTGCCGGCCGGTGAAGTAGAAGCTTCGGCCGGTCAATCCAAAGCTTCGGCCGGTGAAGAAAAGCTTCGGCCAATGAAGTGAAAGCTTCGGCCAGTGAGAAAAAGCTTCGGCCAGTGAGAAAAAGCTTCGGCCAATGAACTAAAATGCCCGGCCAATGTTTTGAAATGTCCGGCCTATTGATTTGGCCCTGTAGGGACAACCTGGCTAATTTTATGGCCAGTAAAGCAAAAACCTGGGTGAGTGAAATCTCTGGCCAGTTAATTTGGCCAGCCAGTGGGGCTGTTTTGTGTTTTGCAGCTTCACTAGGCATCCCTAAGTCATGGGAAAATTATGCTGTGATCTACTAATGATGGTATACCCCATAGGTGCATAATACATATAGTATTTCAATAGCCCCCAGGGGGCTGTGACTGGCCGGACCGTTTGAAGCAGGACAACTCCTGCCCGGCCGGCCTGTTCGTGGAGTCAGTTTGTTTAGGCTGGCCAACCCATTCTGGACCAGATAGACTTCACTCCGGCCGGTCCGCTTGCAATGAAAGGATTTTATCCTGGCCGGAACATTTGAAGTGGTGGGGCCTGAGTCCGGCCGCTCTGTTTGCAACGTGGACCGGCCGGCCGCTCTGTTGCATGTGCTAACCCTGCCCTCCACCCGGCCTGTTTGCAGTGATGTTGTATGGGTCCGGCCGGACCGTTGCCTATCCAGCCGGACTGTTTACAACAGGTACATTACCCCGGCCAAAAGCCCGGCCGGCCTGTTGCAAGCGGTGCATTGTTGCTAACGGTAGACCCGGACTACTCCGGCCGGAGGCGGCCCTACCGTTTGCAACGGTCGAAACGCACTCCGGCTGTACCGTTAACAGCGAGGTTTTCCACTGAATGGGCTCCGGTGAGCTCAGCCTCCGGTATCGAAGTAATGCGCAGTAAGCTCAGCTTCTGAAACCTTTGGATGATCTGCAGGAGCGACGATTATCGAACGCACGATGAGCTCAGCTTTCGACAACTTTGGTTGATCTGCAGGACAAGTATCGAGCGCACGGTGAGCCGACTTCCGACGGTAATGTCGAAGTCTTGACCACGGACACGACCTGGTATAGGCGGACAGTCCTCAGCTATAAAACCTGAAGGAGATCTCTCCGTGTCCTCACCTCAAGTCACATCTCATCTGCTCCTGTCTACTGCTAGGAATGCCACCGAGAGGCGACCCAGCTCGTCCTCGCGGCGGTCGTGGTGGTCGCGGTCGTGGTGGTCGTGGCAGGGGTGACCCGGACCCTGCGCGGGCTGCAGTTCCCGAGCCCGAACCTTTCGACCTCGACAATGTATCGGGTAGCTCGGACGACGAAGCTAGAGCCGCCCCGGCTCAGGTCGTTGCGACTTCCCAGCAACATCCTCTGATAACGTTGACTAGCGACCAGGCCGCACCGCCTGTTCGCTCACCAGAAACCCGACTCCAACCGCCCTCCGCACTATCGGCGCAGATCATGCAGTGGCGAACGGGACTACAGCCCGGTCCAGCCATGACACGCTCTGAGGCTAGCAGGGGGAGCGTACCTGATATCAACTTCTACTTCAGACTCGTCACTCCCACTATCTCAGATAACGGACCGCCAAAGCCCGCCGTCATCTGCATCGTCTGCGAGTAAGTGATGCGCTCTAGTATACAGTCGTCCTGCTAACTTCAGCGACAGAAAAGCGCATCAGAAGGCAGTCATCGAGGCGGCGGAGAAGGGCGTCGACATCCAGTCGATATGGACGTGCCACAACTACATCTATGCTGAGAAGACGAGTAACAGTCCGCTCCGATCCCATCTCGATGCCTACCACCGCGACGAGTACGCCGGCTTGGCTGCGATCGGGCGCTGGGTGAACATGCTGCCCAGCTACAAGGACCAAGTGAAGGCAGCGCAAGAAGTTGCGGATATCGACCAGAATTATCCGGTGGTGGAGTATTCTCGCGAGGAGTTCCACAGGCGACTCGTGAACTGGGTGGTCGTGGACGACCAGGTCAGTACGATTTCTCTCGTTATGTGAAGCAGTTATTGACGTCAACATCAGGCGATCTCGGTGGTCGAGAAACCTGAATTCCGATACCTCTTACGTCTGCTCAATCCCGATCTTGCCGACGAGGACATTCCGAAGCGCAACCATATGCGCTCGTTGATTATGGCGCAATTCACGCGCACATTTGATCAACTCAAGATTCAGCTCACGGTAGGTATCACACGATGAATGAACAAGGCACTGCTCACCCTCCTGATAGCACTCGCGCGGTCAGGTATCTCTGACATCCGATGGTTGGGATACTCAAGGTGAGCACGCACAGCAATCAAGCGAGTACATCACTGACAGTGCGCCCTACCAGCTCGACGCGCTTATGTCGGTGTGACGGGCCATTGGATTGCAAAAGGAGTGCTGCCTACGGATCTTGTGATGAAGTCAGCAGTTGTCGGTTTTAGGAGGCTCGAAGGGAGCCATACTGGTAAGTCCGAACGTGAACACCTAGTTACTTTCTAATTTTATCACGTAGGCGTAAACCTCGCGAATGCCGTCCACTTCGTTCTGGAGCGCGCCGGTGTTGTATCTAAGGTAACCACATCTGCCTTATTCGAAGTAATCTAGTAACTGATCATATTAGGTCGGACGATTCATGATGGACTCCGCGACAAGCAATGCAAAGATGATGGAAGAGCTGAAGAAGAAGTTCGACGAGGACCCGAACGCTCGTCGTGACTTCGACCCGAGTAACAACCAGATACATTGCTTGGGCCATGGAGTCAACCGAACCTCGCAGACAATGATAACTTACATGGGCATCCAGCCCCCTAGCGACAATGGCTCCGAATCCTCGGCCACTCGCGGCGGCAACGCCGTGAAGTTCTCGGTTGTTTCCAAGACAAGGGAGATATGTGTTGCCGTTCGTGCGTCTCCTAAGTGCCGCGACTCTTGGGCGACCTCGATTGCGATTCATAATGCTGCTGCTATGGTCAAGAACGCGGCGCTTGTGGCGGGCATCCCAAAGATCGACATCTTCAAAGAGGACATGATCTTGGTGGCCGACATGCGGATCCGCTGGGATAGCACGTACGTTATGATCATGCGGTTTTTGACGATGCAAGAGGTGAGTTATCTCTGCGCACTGACGACAGATACTGATCTTATATGACATAGGTATACAAGGTGTTCTTGGAGCAAAACCCGGAGTTTGCGAGGTCGTACCCACCTCTGACGACCACCGAGAATGACGTGCTGACGGAGACGGGCCTTGTGCTCATGGTAGGTCATTCCTCCAACCCACATGAGCGCGATTGACAACCCTATGCAGGCTGGTCATAATATCCAGATGGTGCTGGCTGGAGAGCGGCAGCCGCTGCTCGCCGATGTCATACCGCGGTACGAACTCTATTTGACGAACATGGAGAGGCTCGCGGAGCGTAGGCCGCATCTTCAAGGTGTCATCCAAGCCGGTTTGGATGTCGCGATCAAGTACTACAAATACATGGACCTGACCGACAGCTACATCCTATGCATGTGTAGGTACATTCCGACCTTATTGACTAACCTGCTAATCCACTTTCTAGTCGTACATCCGAAATACAAGATGGATCACATGCGCGACCACTGGGAGCAGCGCTACTACCAGCGTGCCATTGACATCGTCAAGAGTAAAGTAAGTAGACCACTATTCTATGTAGTGTGGCTACTAATGCGACATTTGCGGTGCAGATGCGGGTTTACGCGGCTCGGCGACCGCCTGCACGTCGAGCAGGACCTTCGCAGCCGCAAAGGCCTCAGGCGTTGCGCAGCATGTACGAGGCAGCTGATCAAATTTTCGTTGGTAACCTGGGCGACGACGAGCCAGCGGCCCCTGCTCAAAGCGCCCTTGACGCGACTGTCGAGACCGAATACCACTCTTGGCTCGAAAGAGGGATGGGGAATGAGCTATCCGACGTCCTCGCGTACTGGAGTGTAAGTGAATGATTGCCTGGCTATGATACTTTGTACTCATTGTGCCCTCTCAGCTGCCTGCGGCACAGACGCAGTGGCCTACGATCTTTGCTATCGCGTTGGACTATCTTCCGGCGCAGGCAACATCGGTTCCCTGCGAGCGAGTATTCTCTTCTGCAGGGCAGACGGACACAGCCCGGCGCAGCCGCCTCAGCCCAGATCTTATGGAAGCATTGCAAGTGCTGAAGTACCTCATCCGGCAAAGCCGCTTGTCGTTTACTGATCACCTCCAGGGTTTCGAGTTTATACAGGAAATGCTGGTGAGGCAGGCTCGCGCTGAAATGGCCTATAATGAGGACGAGGAGCTCACTTTCGAAGACCTCCTCGACTTCATCTAATGTCTTTGTGTTACCATCGTGCTGCTGCTGTGTTGCCTTGTAGTTGTCTGGCCTCGTCCGAGTCTCCTCGATGTACTTGTATCACGCCGCCTCGTACCGCGCTGTCTCATATCATGAATATCACAATGACCTGATGTACTAGTAATGTGGAATGAAATGTGCTCGTATGCATTGCTATCTGCCCAACGACTAACAGTGACTCTCATCGGCTGGCACTACTAGTCCATTTCCTCACAGTGGCGGCGGTGACTTTGCCGCCCTCTTCCTACTCTCACATCCACCACCACCCTCAGCATCATCCCCGCTGTATTGCCTTGTCTCTTCAACATGATGCGTAACTCAAAAGCAGCTCCAAGATACGAACAAAAATTTAGGAAGGACGAGCCCAGGAGGGTCGCTGGGCGGCGCGCAGATTCCGGTGCATAACTCGACCTGGGACGCGATCTCTGCATCCACCATAACCACCTCCTGCTTTGAGATCATCGCCTCCGCTGCTACCTCAAACGTCCTCGTCTGCAACGTGATCCCGTTGCCTCGTGTGCGTCCTCGCATCCCTTTGTCGCCGCTATCCGCGAACGACGCAGACCGTGCCCGGCGCACGCTCAACCGCGCCCTACGTACGCTCAACCGCGCCCTACATACGCTCAACCGCGCCCTACGCACGCTCAACCGCGCCCGGCGCACGCTCAATCGCAGACGTGCTCAGCGACCCGCCGCGGTGCGAGAGCGGCTAGCAATTGCAGCCGCAACATTTTGGGAGGGAGAAAGTAACAGGCTCGGAGGTGAGTATATCTCCTGTTTCCTGTTCAGTCAGTTCATAGCAGTATTGCTCACCTGCATTCGCAGCTCGGTGTATTGCGTCCTCTCGTGGTCCACATGGGCAAGGACGACTTGCATCCGGGCACCCTCGAAATGTGCCTCGAACGGCATCCCTCCACCCGTGGATCTCCTCCCGCCCGGTACTGACCTCGACCACACCCCGGTCACTCCCCGTCCTGCCGAGCTCATCACTCGTCTCCCGCTCTCTATCTTCCCGATGGAGCTGTCCGAAGTGTCCCATCCGGTCTGCTCCAGACTCGACGGTCGCCGCCCTCGATCCACGCCGGCATCCGGTGTGTTTCTCCCGTCTTCCCGGACTCACCACCTCTCGTGGTTGCTGGTCGACCCGGCTGGCATCCTCGACCGATGAAGGCACGACGAATCGCCGTCCGGCGAGCGGCGTGGGCGAGAGGGCGGGTGCGTGGGCGGATGGTGGTTGGCTCGGGTTGGGTGCCCGGGATGCTACTGTCAGGTGAGCATGGTTGCCCGTTCGAAGACAAGACGGTGCTGCTCACGTCCTCCCGAACGAATTTCGCCAGTCCGGCTTTGCTACCGGCTTTGGCCATGAACTTGAGTCACCAGCTGTTTGTCCTCGCGGCGCGCCTGCCATGGCGAACTTGTACCGTCTCGGTCGGACACTCTTGTCGGATCACACAGACGGCAACTCGAGCTACCTGTTCGACAAGAAGTCGGTTTTCACTGCGAAAGCGCTCAACATGGCGATTCCCGGCGGCCCGAAATTCGAGCCTCTGTATAGAGACATGGACAGCTTCAATGAGGACTGGAACGAGTTCAACGACATCAACAAAGTCATCATTCGACAGCAAATCCGGACTGAGTACAAGGTCGCTTTCCCCCATCTGTATAACTCCCTCCCTCGTTCCGTCCACATATCTCTGTATCACACACCGAAGAACGTCTACATTCGCACTGATGACCCTGACCTGCCCGCGTTCTATTTCGACCCTCTCATCAATCCTATCTCGCTGCGTGGCTTTACACCGAAGAATGTGCTACTCGTACCCCATGAGGACGCGATCTTCGGCCCCAACGATGCTGAGGATGACGACTTCGAGCTCCCTGGCGAGGTCGAGAACGATAACGAGAAGTCCAGCACGTCACATGATCACGTTCATTTGCGAGCGGCGACTGATGTGTTGCCTTGTCCCCGACCCTCATGTTGTCAGTGGTCCTGGCGTCCGCTACCGTTGTTTTGTAAGCCCACATGAACTCTTGCTCCATGAGTGAGGCGCTGACACTGCGAGCAGCGTCAACATTGTTGTACATAGTGTTATTGTATTGTATTGCTTGTAGGTGCTACCACTCGCTGATCTGGCGGCGATTACGATGCCAATGATATGTATCGAGTGTGGTAGGCGCTCGACATGGACATTCCGGAGGTCGATGCACCTATGGAGATTGCGGGTCGGTACCTGCTGTGGGAACTGATAGGAGCAGGGTCGTTCGGTGCGTACTAACTAGTGCATCAGGCCTACGTGCTGATCACCATCGACATCCAGGTCAAGTGTACAAAGCACTCGACATCTATGAGCATGTTGATGTTGCGGTGAAGCTGGAGCCATGCGACTTCCGGGTCAACCAATTGGAGAACGAGGAAGAGGTTTACGACGCTCTCAAATACGCAGAAGGCTTTCCCGCGATGCACGGGTTCGGTACGACCGATGAGGTGCATTACCTCGTAATGGACCTACTCGGGCCGTCATTGGAGATGCTGTTCCACTTTTGTGGGAAGCGATTCACTCTCGGGACAGTACTGCGGATTGCGTTGCAGGCAGTAGGTCGCCTGTTTGCTTATTCGATTTCAACTGACAATCTGCATCCATTTGTCTAGGTCGACCGGCTCGAAAGCCTTCACGTGAGGGGCTACGTGCATCGTGACTTAAAGCCTGCGAACTTCCTGGTCGGTGTAGGCGGGCAGACAAGCCTGCTCTACCTCATCGACTTGGGTTTGGCTGTCCCGTACCTCGACATCGTCACTCGTGCGCACATCAAGTACAACGATGAACACGAGGCTATTGGGACCCCGCTCTTTTCGTCGATCAATATACACCACGGCATCGCGCACTCGCGTCGTGACGACCTCATCGCGCTGGCGTACATCCTCCTCTTCTTCGTTCGCGGCTCGCTGCCTTGGCAAGGCATCCCCGGGTCCGCCAAGACGAAGAGGAATGATCAGTTGGTAAGAGCCAAAGCCAAAGCCAAGCCTTCGCAGCTTGCAAGGGGCTCCCTACTCCATTTGCGTGTTCGTCGAGTACGTCATGAGGCTGAAGTTCGATGAACGCCCGAACTATCTATACATCCGCAACCTGCTTCGACAGTGCCGTTCAGGCGTCCCCAATGCGGGCGAGAACACGTACGATTGGGAGCAAAGGCCGGAAGATCGCGGTGTACGAGTGTAAGTAAGCCCACAAACTATTGCTCGTTCGATTAATTTGATTGCTCACAAGCACGAAGTCTTAGGTCCCAGAGCCAACCATCAGGAAAAACTCACTTGTCTTGACAAGTGTATTAGGACCGTCATGGCTTGCAGACAGCACGACTCTTGGCAAGACAAGTCTCTGCTTTATGTGCTTGGACAGGACAGCCAGTACTTAAATATAAGATTGACTTTGTGCTTTCAGTATGTTGATGCAGGCAGACATTCTAAGCCTTGCTGACCTTGCATGTCATATATGACACTGCTTGCTAGCCAGGACGCATGGATCTTGTAGGTACATATCAGGGTACCCATGGCTTTCAAAAGCATTTGAGTCTTGTGGTACTTCTTACAATCAATACAAATCAATCGGAATTGAAACCGCGTTATCATTAAACAGGTGAGAAGTTGTTACACTTTGACGAAAAATTATACAAAGCACGACGGAGCGCGACACGGCGACAGATGACATAACACTGATCTACATAGATAGCCCCAACCCTGTTCCATGCAGTTGTACCAGTAGTAGATATTCTAAAGACTGGTCAGGCAACGTTCTTGAATCTAGAATAATGAATGCAAAGCATGCTCACCGAGGAAATGGGCATTGGTTGAGGTACGCAGATGCTGGGGCTCACGCATCATCGGAGGGGTCTTGGGGACCTTCTTCTGGATAAATCAGTGCACAAATGTTGATCAGTTTGGCCCTGTATTTCAGGTACAGATGAACTCACCGTCATGAGGAGCAGAACCTTCAGCGTCGATCTCCGGCTCAACTGCGGCACGACGATCTACATGTGTGTTGTTGTTAGGTACTCATGAATTGATCTGACAAACTTACTGCCGGTCTGCCTCGTCGACGACGAAGACGACGGCTTCGTGGCGGCCTTCGCAGACGAAGACGACGGCTTCGTGGCGGCCTTCGCAGATGAAGACGACGGCTTCGCGGCAGCCTTCGCAGCCTTTGTTGTCGCAGTAGTGTCGCCGACCTCGATATCACTCCAAGCGATGAATTGCTCGCCAATGCTGCTACCGGCGTCGTCATCATCTTGCGCGTCCTTCTTCGGGGCTTTGTGTTCGTCGACTAGGGCACTGGAGCAACAGTTAGATACACATTTATTGACCGTAGCCAGAATATAAACTTACCTGACATTGGTCCAGATCATCTCCTTCAGCAACTGGTATGCTGCCGGTGCGTTGTGCTTGAACTGATCCAAGATCCCCATGACATTGCCCCACCTATGCACGCATCAGGTATAAACACAGCTAGACGGAGATATAACTCACTTAGGAGCGTACAGCTTGTTAGAGAATTGATGAGTCCCTGTGGCTATGTCCACCAACGCCGCCTCAATCTAGGAAACATTGTTCAATTATTGGCAGCACTGCGCACAAAGGTGAACACCGCTTACCGCGTTGCAGACGATGGCTATGAGATTGTCGGGAACCTCACTGAAGCGATCGTACGCCGCGACCGACGCAGTGTCCCTGTGTCCGTGGAACCAGTGCTGCACAATGACGTCGGACAGCGCCCTGTGCTGGAACGGTTTCTTGCGGTTCACAACGCTCGCCTGTGGGTCACTTCAAGTGCACACATCAACAGTAGTTAGCTACTGACATACCTTCATGTCGACCTCATGAGGTTCGTCCGACTGCCAGGCGATGTCGATGTCGCCGAAAATGAAGTTTTGCATCGAGTACTTGCCCTGTGTGTTGGACTTGAGGAGGAACGTTGCAGCCGCGACTCTCCGCTGCGTCGAGAGGCTGCCGAGGCCGTAAGCGTTGTCGACGACGGTCTTCGCCTTCTTCTTGACCTCGTTTCGGAGCTGAGACGCGCCCGTCCATACCTGCAAAAAGAGACTAAGATTGTATGGTGTGATTTGAACCGACGTACTTACAACGCTGGCGACCATCTTGCGAAGGTTGTTGTTGCCTTTCGCTCTCAGGGTCTTGAACCCACTGACAAGGTACGCTATCTTCTTACCGTCCTCGGCGCGATGTTTGCGAGCATCCCTCAGGGCTCTCTTGATGACCCTGTGTTTGTCGGGGAGCTGGCTGCTATTCTGCATCTTCTCGGCGGTCCATGCATGATTGAGGGAGAGGCGGAGGCGGAGATACATCTGTGAGCACGTAACGACCGGCCTGAGGGTCTCCGGGATGTCCCTGGCCTGCGCACGGCGACGACCTTCAGACTTTGGCCTGTCCGCGCTGCCGCGGCTGCGTCTGCCTCCCTTGCCTTTGGAACGCTGGGTCTTGCCCTTAGGGGCCTTGACAACCTGCAGAACATGGTGGTTAGAGCGATGGACTTGGGACAGTTGACTTACTATCACGTCATCCCCACTGTCCTCGTCCGTCCCTTCGTCCTCGCTGCTTTCCTCCGACACCTCGTCGCTGTCACTGCTGAGCTCGTCGTCTTCTTCCACCTCGTCCACCTCTGTCCCCATCTCGTTCTCCGACTCGGTGTCGGTGTCCAACCAGTCGCTCCGCTGCTTCGGCTTCTTCTTCTTCTCGATCGTTGTACCCTTGCCCTTGTTCTTGTCGACCACGTTCTGCATAATCTACGTCAAAATAAGTATCTACTGAGATCAATGCGCACCTTGACCCTTTTTGGAGGTGAGTCAATTACGACAGCGTCCATGCGCAACACCTTCTTGCCTTTGGCCGGCTGTGTGACAGCAGGTCGACGCTCTTCGCCGTCATTGGACGCACTGTCCCGGTCATCCCTGTTGTTCCGCTGCTTCGCCTTTGAAGCTTTGTTTCCCTTCGCCGAGGACGAGCGATTCTCACCTACGATATGAGTCACAGATTAGCTGACCGTCTAACGGAATACCCACGTACCGAGAGCCCTCGCAAGGCTACGCTCGTCTGGGTCGAGCGTCGGCCGCGTCCCGTCGTCTGGATCATCCTCAACCTCAGGTTTGTCCGTCGATTTCTTGCCATACGCAGGCCTTGGTTTAGGTTTGGCTTGCGATCGAGCTGCATTAGTAGTTGCCAGAGATGTCAGCTAGTATCGGACTCACCGCGCGGAGGCGCAGCGTCCATCTCTGTCTCCTCGGGCTCCACTTGCATTGCCTCCTCCTCCTCCTCGGACCTGATCTCCTTGTTCTTCTTCAGCTTCTTACGCCTCGGTTGCTCATCCTCGTCCTCGTCGTCCTCTCCGCCAGACGCATTCTCAGCGAGCAACATAGCGGTGCTTGTTTTATGAATGTCTATCGTCAGTTCAGCCATTAGTTCTGTTTCGTCCATCCCAACCCATGTGAATTGGGCACTCACTGGCTCGACGTTCGGCGGCCGCCTGCTTCTCGGCCTGCTCCATCTTCGCTTTCAGCCTGTCATACGTCCGCTTCTCGGACGGGGACAGAACGTCGGGCTGAGAGGTCTGGCCATCTCTCTCTGGTGTTTCCAGCCTGCTGCGCTTGGAGCCCGCGGCACCCTTCAATAAGGCTTTCGTGGTGGTTGCCTTCTTAGCAGCCGGCGCTGACTTGGCAGCAGCCCGACCAGTCTTAGCCTTCGTGGTCGGCTGGCCGCCAGACTGGCGTGCGGCATTGCGGAGAGACTGTCGGGTAGCCATTCAGAGGTGCAGTACATTCACTGGGAGCGAGAGCTGAGTGTTGAACGGTGAAAATAGGTATCAGATAACGCACCGTGTGAGCGGACTCTGACGCACCGTGTGAGCGGACTCTGACTCACCGCGGGATGAGGTTCTGGAAGTCTTCCGCTGGTCGTAGCAGTAGTGCGAGCCTGGTCGGAGGATGATGGAAGCCAAGGGCACGAGCATGGGACCGCACTGCGCAGGCATGAGCACATGAGATTCGCGGCTGGTTGAAGTTCTGGAAGCCTTCGGAGACGCGGTGTTGTTAGCGCTGAATAGAAACTACACAGTTGATCTACGTAAGCCTTACGAAACTTGACGTGCAGGCTGCGAGGTCCCAGCTTCAAGAACCTTACTTACCTCAAGATTTAAGAATTCATTTGCCGCAAAACATTCGCTGGAACAGAACGATGAAGTAATCTTGAGGCACCACGAACACAAGCATAATGCAAGCATATTCTTCCGACGATCAACTACACTATTTTCTGCTACTGTACAAGCTATCATCCGCCCACCACCAGCAGTCAATGATGGCCTTACCTATCGTGTTCGCTACGCGTTAAGACACGGCAACCGGACCACTCACGGCGCACGGGCGCACAATGCTTCCGCGGCAATCCGCACGGAGGCGTGGGCGAGCGAAGGCAAGGCGGAGGCCACAGTGCGTCTGAGTGAGCCAAAGTGAGGGAGCAATCAGACCCGCCGAGTAGGCAACAGGACTATGCACCGGCGCACAATGGTTCCGCGGCAATCCGCACGGAGGCGTGGCAATCCGCACGGACGCGTGGGCGAGCGAAGGCAAGGCGGTGGCCACAGTGTGTCTGAGTGAGCCAAAGTGAGTGAGTGATCAGACCCGCCGATTAGGCACGGTCGCTCATGCTCGTCGAGCAGCAGCTGATCTCCGTCGATCGATCGCAGCGAGAGGGCGCAGGCCTGTTGCCAACTTACCGAATGGCACGCGCAAATAGCTATCTGGGACGGGCTGACGGCGCACGAGGGATGACGATTCGGGCAGTTGAGAGATCGGGATTGCTAGCGC
>NW_025955344.1:0-37006 GCF_022376445.1 Fomitopsis serialis | reverse complement strand
TGTCAAAGTCGATAGAAGCTGGAGTGAAGCTGGAGGACTTCGCACCAGAAATGGTGAGGGTTAATGTTGGAGAGCCTCAGATCGGCTGCATTGAACACGAGCTTGGAGGTGTCCTTCTTGACATCTAAGCTGTTATACATAGTGGTAGTCAGAGATACATCGGTCGATCTATACGCATTGCACGCACTCGATCACGACTATCCCGTCGAACTTGCTGTCGACGAGGTCGGTGCGAACGGTAACGTGGTAGGCTGTCGGTTTGACGTTCGTTGGGAGCCGATAATCAACCTCAGCGGAGGACGACATGGTGAGCGTTGTAGTGGCGGAATGGGAGGACGAGAGTGTCGAACACGCGCGATGGCTTCGACGCGCAATCCTCAGTTCACCGGTGAGTTCGCGTGTCCTCTGGGAGCGACTCGTGACTGGCACTGCAGCGACCGAAACGCAGCCACTGAAAAGGTCTCGATGTCCAACTGCAACAGAAGTTGTTGTGAAGGACGCCAGAGAGTTAGGTATGCTCTGCTTGAGGGAAACTCGAAGAGGGCGGCCGACTGGATTCGAGGGCATTACCCATCTGCTGAGCCGTGATGTATGATGGAGTCGCGTCCCAGAACCTTCATGATACCAGTCATTATTTGCTGCCAAATGGCGAAGTGTCCTGCAGGCGCGGATAGTGGGTAAGAGGGCTCGGATGGAGGCATGCCAGGCAATGCGGAGGGACATGGACAAGCTCAAGCCTGCCCTACCCGCAGTTACGCCGCGATGCGCGCCTTCCAGTGGCGTGTCGCGATTGTGGCGTTGCACCTCAATCGACCGCGACTTGGCTCCCTGAACTCCTTAGAAACCATACTTACACCTGAAGCAAACCACTGCGTTTTTACATTCCACCGTACGCATATATAAACCGAATTAGCCCAATCGTCATCCGTAGTGTTGTGCTTGCTTACGGTTTACCGCGCGCCCGATTACACGGTCATGGATCTAGATCATCGACCTTGGGCGGCGAGTCTCGCTGTGATCCACCATACAGTGATCATACAGGGACCTGATCTGAGGCCTGAGATGTTATCCAAAGATTGAGGCACGCAGTATACTACTGTACTGCGACAGGTGGCAGGCACGGATATCAACGAGCGTACACAACAGCCTGACACTAAATCGACACAATAACGTACAAAGCGCCACACACCCTAGCACACCACTGGCAGCATCCAACCCACTCAGACATCCTGCGCTCGAGCCTCCGTGTTGATGCGGAGTCGTTATCTCATTTTCATACTTTCGCCTTCACGTCTTCCATGGGAGAAGTGGCCGAGTTGGACCGAGTCGTTCTCGTCGAAGACATGGGGATGTCGTCGGTGGCATAATCAACCGTCTTGTCGATCGTGATTTGCAGCTTCGAGCTCGTGAGATCCACCGTGTCCGGCTGAACCTACCGAAATCTGTCATAAAAAAAGACCCGCCAAACGAAACAATGCGACGAAGACGTACAGAAACTCCGGACTGCCTGATGAACCGGTTGGTGAAGACAGGAGGGAGCGCACCCGAGCCAGAAGTCGAAAGGGACACGTGCTGCGCCCTGAGCAGCTTACGTGCGTTCACGGAGGCAAGGAAGGAGTTCGCATAGACTACGTGATGCATGAGCCAAGATGTCAAGTGGCAGATGATGATTCGGACGTACATTTGCTAATCGCAAAGTGGAGACCGAGATAGATGAGCGCGTGAGGTTTGGCGAGCCAAAAGATGAGAGAAATTGCCGTTGCAATACTATTCCCTACGTCAGAGTGACGGATGCCAGAAAACGGTAGCAACCTCACCATGTGACCATACCGGTCTCGATGGTGTACAATGTCATCGAGTTCAGGATGTGATCAAGCCTGCTCATTCAATGAGCGAAGTCGAGCGGCATAAGAGATAATTACGCACCGTCCAGAACTTCCGTTGCCGCTGCTACGGCTTTTCCTCAAGAAAATGCACAGGCCCGAGGTGATCATATATCCAAAGCAGTGATAATACCAGACCAAGCGTAACAGCCAGCGGTAATGTGTGTAGAACGCCGAGAAACTTCCTAACCGGATCCTGCACCGTCCGTTAAAAATCACCGAAGCGAAGACTCGGATGGTATCTCGTCACTTACAGTTCACCGGCAGTGGCTACATGTATGTGAGCTATTAGGTAGAAAGCAAGTGGAACGGACTCACTGAATGCAGAGCCGACTCGAAGGAGAGCGATGATAGCCATGGGAAAGTGATGAAATAGTTGCCTTGCTAACTGAGGACGAAAGGGCGTCAGTAAAGACGGTTACGATCAGAGATCTGACGCACGCCTGAATAGTCTGTACGTGAAGAAGAAATGCACGATAACTGTCGTCATCGCCTGAGAAAACAGGTCAGAACGAGACCGCTTCATCCCGTGCGGTCGACTTACCGTCAATGCAATGCTAACCTAAAAGACATCATGAATGAGATCGGCAGAGTATGAAGCAGGAAACTTCATTTTCACGCACCCCTGCAGACCTGAACGGTCGAGATTATCAGTGAGTGCTCGCGCTCGGCGATTGACTTGACCTACCAAAAAACATGGTTTGTGATGTTCATATCACCGAATCCGGCGACCAGGTACATCCAGTCTGCCGTCCAGAGCATGGCTGTGTGCAACAGATCCAACAAGATGATGCTTGATACCTGCGACTGAGTTTAGTCACCGAACCAAAGCAACACAAACGTTTCAGTACATACGATCAGCTTCATTCCTAGATGATCTTTCCCGAACATCCGGAAATACAGGATGCCCTGCATCATCACAATACCAGACAGTCTGAGACGCAGTGAGCATGAGCGAAGTCGGTGGCTCGGGAGGTTAGGGGCACTCACGCAGTCGCAGCTAGGCTGCCTATGACGAGCGACCCCAGGCTGGTCTTGAGGTTGGAATGAGTTACTGTCGCCATCTCGTGGAGCGTCTTCGTACAAGACAGCGTATGTACAGTACGGATTACATGCACATACACGGACGACGGGTTGGGCGAAGGGAGAGAACACGTAGTGACTGGGGTGGGCTTATATTAAGTTGTGTAGAAGCTCATCGCAACATCATATGTAGGCCGTTCCAAGCGACACCCGAGATAGCGATCTCAGGCAGGGGTCGAAACTCAAACGAGACACCCCTAAATGGCGGGTTTGATGCGGGATCATCATCCTGCACTTCCGCACCCCCGCACCCCGCACTCCTCCCGCATCTAGACCATCTTTGGCTTTGTTCCCGTGGTCTCGCGCGCAAGGGCGCTGCGCCACCGTTTGCACACTCGCAAGTATTCATGTCGCTGCAGCGTTTACCCCGACTTCTGGTGCGTGCGCTCACGTCGACAGTGATTGATTTACGTATTCACAATTTTTCTGTCGCTGCAACGTCTGGGTCTTCTGGGGTTAGGCGTCCGCTGTCGCTGCGCGACCGTGATGGGACGACACAGGAAGACATCCATTTCCATATTGCCGCGTCAACGCTTCCAGTGAGATGTGCGGGCGGTGCTAGTCGCCCCGCATTCAGACAGATGCGGGCAGTACCTTATTGGGCAAGTCACGAGCGCGTGCCTGTCCCAGCCAGGCAAGCCTCAAGCAGCCTAAGCTCGCTCGGAGTCCTCGCTGAACCCACTCAGCCAAGGCCGCAGGGCCCTCAACTCACAGGGGCACGGTACAGCGCGTCGAAGGCACGCGTTTCGGTCGTTGTCACATGCAGAAGTACTTACGGCAGTAGGCTGCTTGCCCCGTGGAAGTCGCACACAACTCACCGCCTCCTGTCTGATCGTCGTCTTCCTACCTCTTCCCAGCGTAAGTAGCCGCGAGTACGAGATCCCCAGAGGACAGCTCCTGTCACCTATCAGAACATTGCTGAAAAGTACTGACAGAACACGCCACATACGGAAGACCAACGGAAGACACCGCAATACCGTTACCGCCGGTGAGTACGCGAGAATAGCGATCCTGTGACCAAGCGTCTTCGACAGCTCAGGACCTGGATCAAGCTGAAAGCGGACAAGCACTCGTTGGCGAAACAGCCAATCATACAACATGACATTCCTTGTCCACAGCGACTGTAACCGAGAAATGTCCAAACCATCGTTCGTGCCGTTCGTTCGTTATACCGTAAATCAGAGAACCTTAGTCCCTTCACAGGCCAGCAGCAGTCTTCAGCGCACTGTAGTTCGGCGTACCGAGCCCGGTCACCTGTGTGACAGCATGGTCAGTAGGTACCTAGATACAATCAAAGTCCCAGACCGAACGCACCGGGTCCCAGCCAGTCGTGGCAGTGAAGCCGTTGGTGCTGCATCCCGGGTTGTCACCACTCGTAACATCATTGAACGCATCCGCGTTCTCGTATAGCCAAGGGTTCAGCCACCCGAGCCGGCTCTTGCCTGCGCTCAGCAGCTCGTCGTTGAGGAGCGCGACGACGCTTGCAAAGGTCGGGCTCGAGCAGCTCGTCCCATCAACGGTGTAGATGTCCCCGTCGTACCCGATGAGGAAGTTCTCGCCCTGAGTGGAGACATCAGGGAATCCACGACCAGAGGCATTGTACAGTCCGCTGTAAGTGGTCCCCAAACCGGAGATGAATGCGGAAACGTCAGAGGACTGGAAGGAGGGCGTTGGATATACGTTGGAGAAACCGCCGGAGGAGAAGTCGGCGGCTGTCTCGGGACTGGTGCCCGTCGTCGCACCTACGGAAGTCACGCTAGCGAGTAGATCGGCGTCAGCATCACGAGAGTGACTCGACTTTGAAGAACAATGCTCACTAAGGGCAGCCAGACGGGAACGTAGGGACAAAATCGGTGCAAGATGAGCTCTGGGAGCCCGAGACACCACCATCTCCGGACGCGAACAGCACAGAGATACCCGCTGTGCCGAGAGACGCATAAGCATCGCAGAGCTTGCTGCGGAGGGCCACAGTCTCGTCAGTAAGTGCTTATATCCCAGAATGCGTACTCACCTGAACACGTCTGCGGAGATCTCGTTCTCATTCGAGCCATAGGAGGTCGTCATCACGTAAGCATCGCTGAGATTGGACAAAACGTAGTTCGCCGTGTCCAAGAAGCCGAAGACGCCGTCACTAGTGCTTTCGCCGACAGAGATGAAGTACACCGGGACGCCCGTAGCGAGGCCGACCGTGTACTGCACATCGAGGTCCTGGCAAATGCGGTGAGTTTCGTGCATGACTTGCGAACTCCAGATCTTACTGCTTCGTCTCCGGGGTTAGTAGGGTCGTACGAACCACCGTCGAGTTCCACTATAGTCCAGGTAGTCGAAGAGTTGATATCCGTGCGGTATTTGGACAAGAAGTTCTATGGTTCGATCCATCAGCCTATCAGTGAGAGGAAGATGCAGGTAAAATCAAGAAACCCACGCTCATGTCGCTAGGGTCGGGATATTGATTATCATACCCAGTGACCACGATAGGGTCAGGGTTGGTGGCCGCGGTCGTCGGGATGCCATAAAGCTCTTGAAGACACGCTGGGTCAACGTCGCTTCCGCAAGCGGACTGACGCTTCTGCTCCTTGGAGCCCGAGTACAGCTTCGCGTTGAGAGGAAACCTGGGCGAGGTGGGCTGCGTGAACGTCGTCGTCGGGTGGACGAGCTGAAGATGGCCGACCAGATCGGTGGGGATGGAATACTGGAGCGTGCGGACGCTCTGGGCACCCGTCGCCGAGTGAGTGAAGACAGAGAAATCGGCGTCAAGCATCTCGTTCGCCTGGCTGACAGGGATGGAGATGGAAAGCCAGTCACCACCAGGTGAAATGGTGCTTGCAGTGATGTCGTTCTCATCCAACCATGCATTCACGGCCTGGAGCGTCTCGAACGACGGCGCGAGGAGGGCTGCCGCCTGTCATCGGCTCATAGGTCAGCACGCATGTTAACAAACTATATGATGTGCAATCCTGACCTCAGATCTAGACAGATGCTGGCCGTAGTTCGCGCTCGACGGCGTGCTTACATCGTAAAGGGTCTCGACAAGCTTGTCGGCGCTGCTGCTCACAAGGCCAAGGCGCAAGTTGAGCACGGTATCAGCGTCGGCAGAGCCAACCTGCGAGAATCCCGTCGGGACAGTCGACCGGGCCTCGTGCAGGCGGAGAGTGCGCGCCACGGGCTTGCTCAGGCCAAGTGTGAAGAGCGAGATGAGGATAAGGCCAGTTGCAATCATCGTGGTGGATCAGCTCTCCGCGGTCGTCGAGGTGGGGGACGCCCTGCAGGATGAAGGGACAAAGTGGCGAGAGAACGCTTTATAGGGCGCGGCTCCATCGCCAAGATAGATAGCGCGTGGTAAGCGTTCTGCATACAGAGAAGCACTGCAGCAACGGAGACCGATACTACAAGATTGACTTGCCGCAATCGGACGGAATATGCCATCTCTGGAGAGCGTGGGCGATCATATGGGTTGTATGGCAGGTCCACTCGAGGCGCAGCGCGGACAGCAATACGATGACAAGCCATCATGACAGCGCCGCGCGAAATCAGAGTGGCCTTGTGTCCAACCCGTGAAAGTCTGCGGTCTTGGGCCCGAAAATGCAAGTGTGACCAGTCGTCAGCACGCGCGTCAGCCATACGACTTCCTCTCTAGAGAAGCCAGAAGCACGGAGCACTAGATAAGTGCCGCAAGATAAGCCGGCTAGAACGAAGTATACATCCGCCGGGATTGAAAGTGAGATCCAGAACCACCAGGTGTCCTCGGCGCGGAGGGGTCGGAGAATCGAAACCTCCCGACTAAAAGCTCAGATCGTCGGACTGCGACAGTAAAGCTGCAGAATCACTTCGCTGATTGTTGCAGTCACGGTGAAGCCGAGCTGGCAGATGTAGAGCATTCTGATGGTCGTACGCACCACATGTATCGCAATGAACAAAATCACCGAGTGCAGCGCAAGGCTGCCAGGGTGCCTCGGACAGTCTGGTGTGCATAGACCACGCGGTATGGACAACCCAGAAGTTCCACGGCACGGCCTACATCTGTGACTGTGGGATGATCTTCAGGTCTTCACAACTGAGTCCAAGTCCTTGTCAGCAATGCTGTATTCATTATGACTCACGGAGGACGGCATCCCGTCACCACCTGGTGGCAAGATGGGCAAACCAGTCCTATAGAGGCATCTCGGCCTGAACTGCGTCGATCAGGATCGCGGATATATTGAGCTTCTTTGTCTGACAGATGCACCGGCGGCACAGCGACGTATGGTCTCTCACATTCAAGGGTGACCGAATGGTCGTGTCGTGAGGCCTGTTGCTTTATCTAGGTGTAATGCACAGTCATGCGGTCTCGTGGTAGATAGAATGCATGGCTCACCCTGTGCGGTGCGGTCCCTCGCCCCGGGTCAGGTCAACTCTTTGACGCGGATTGACTGCCAGTTGGTGACGGATTGAATAAACGGAGAGCTTGCGACGTTCGTGGCCGTTCGTGTCGTGGCCGTTCGTGGGCTGAAGTACAATTTAAGGCGGCGCACAGTCGGAGGCATTGTGGCGCCAACATGAACCACCTTCCATAACAATCAGCTAATACTAGTATACTGTACTAGTACTCGCAGGCCTTGTGGTTCGTTCAGTATTGAACGGACTGTAGTATGTTCTAGGGATGTTTGGTTGCATCTTGCTCGCTTAGACTGTACATTCTACGAACAATCAACCCACACCAGATTCCTACTGCCCGGATTCGCCGTAGCGAGTCGGACATGCACCTGCGGAGAGGCGGCAGATAACACCATCGTGGGTGGCACTACTACTGTAGTACTAAGGAGTAGTACACAGCCTGATTGTCACTTCGTGATGTGCGGATGATCCGGAACAATCCCAGTAACACAGTGGCGAGGTTCTTCAGCCCGGCGGCCCCGATGCGGCCACTGGCTCGAGGTATGCAACTTCCTTCGGCGTTGGCTCGACGTCGACAGCGCCTGTGACCGTGCAGTCTCGTCAGCGCTATCAGAAGATAATATAAATCAGCCTCGACGGTGTCTCAATCCGTTCCCACTCGGACAAATGGGACTCACCGATGATACTTCCAGGTTTCCCAGACTTATTGAGCCAACAACGGGCGCAGTGACGCCTGAATCGAGGATCAATGCTGAATAAACCACCATGGTGTCTCACGGAGGCAGACACTGGCCGTCCTTCGATAGACTCCATGTAAGAGCCATGCTTGCACAGTTCTGCTCTGCAAGTTCCTTCACTCTGCACACGGCGATAGGTCGGTCAGATGCTCGTGCGATCGCGGATTGACACAAGTACCGTTTGATGATTTCGGCGGTCCCGGAGAACGTCTTGTAAGGCCCTGACCAGCTGTAGAATACAATTCGCATGAATGACAGAGAAACAGCAATCGCGTCAGGCAGACTGACCCATCGTGTTTCCCTCGCTTACTCTGCGCTGACAAGGGACGAGTGAGGATTCCTCGTGCCAGGGGCGACCATGGCAGAACACCAACACCCAACATCTATATCGCAATCAGACAGGACACTCGCTCAAAAAAATGCACATCTTACATTGACCGTAGGTAACATCTCGCACTTTCCTCGCGGTGCCGAGGCAGTGATGATCCTGCATCGTGATGAAAGGTGCCAACTTATTCTGGATGGCATAATCCGTTACTATGGAGGCTGAGCGTCGTCTCCATGCAACAATGGTCAGAGACTTAATCTGCATCGCATGCACTGATGATAAGTTCTGTGACAACTGTACTTCGGTCACCGAATACACACTGGCAAGACGCACACTGGTATGCATAGCCCGGCTCATCATGAAGGGCTTGCATGAGCCGGGTAAGCTTACGTCTCTCGCATCTGAGAATAATGCCTTAGCATCTCCTTGATCGGTGTGTCAAAGGCCTACAGAGAACAATTCAGAAGCGGTCGCAGATGCAATGCATATCGACCACCAAACTTACACTGAAGAAGATCAATGTGGCGAAGTTGCAGTCGCTCGAGGCTCTTCTTGATATGCTGTGAGTATGCGCCATTAATACACCTAACTGCACTCACGTTTCCAGTGTCGAACGTCTGTAGGCCATGGTCATAACTACATGGCGGCGATACTTCAAGTCGGTCGCGGAGCGTCCATCTGGCTATACGCGACGTACGCGAACTTGATGTGCTCGTTGACGACCCCAAAGTTCCACCCCATGTGCCCGTATGGCATGCATTCCAGGATGATCTTCGATACTTGAGGCCGACTTCAGAACAAGGCCTACTGAGTATACCACTTTCAAGGAAAGAAGAGGCATGGACGAACCGTAAGTCATTCCCTTCTTAGCAAGAGACATTCGTTCAAGCTCTTGGCGGTTGCAGTCAGGAGTAGAGACGGTGGATAGCTTCATCGCAGACATGAAGCCTGTAGATCTAAGAGGCACCCCATGGCGGGGTCTGACACCGCAGGACGTCCCGCTGGAAAGCCCTGACCGCTTCATTGGCAGATTCAACTTGTGAGGGAAGACGACCTCGAAACACCAAAAGGAATTCGGAATATTGTGCTTTTGTCAAAGCCACACACCATTTGGTATCACAGAGGAAGCTAGTGTCCCGATGCTTCACGCGTTTCGTTTGCGTCGAATTAGTTGCGAAACTGTTAAACAGAAGGTAATCATGCAACTCAGTACTCAGGCCTCAGGCCTCAGGTCGCACGACTCCAGTGCGCCGTGCGGGCATCCTTGAGGCGCTCGTGCGGCTTCGCGCCCACGTGACGAAACACGCTAAACATGTATGCGGTGGAACGCGTCGAACGTCAGCGCGTTGACCAGTACTGGTACTGCTCACTCGAACGATCTCAGCTAGGCGTGAAGGGATAGACATTCCTGCAGTATATACAGATGACGAGAGACGGCGACCATATGTATGCTACAGGGACTGGCTAATAGGAGTGCGGCAACGGATGGATGGAGGATGCAGTTGTGGAGATATATGATGCGAGAGATATGGGAGGAGATTGATGCAGTCATGGGAAAGGTCGCAGATGGATGAGATGGCGGAATGAATGTGGATTTTGAGATATCCTGAGTAAGTCCGTGATCGTGAAACATAAAGAACCATGCAATGGTTCGGTCGTAAAAGGGCATGCTGGCATACGCACGCACGGCGTGCTCGTGATGGTTAAGAATAAGACTTGGCCAAAGCAGGAGAGGATCCCAGACAAGCGTGAAGAGTGTGAGATGATCGAGCGTGCGCTGTGAGGTTCAGTCCGTAACCACGACCTCCTCGCCCTCGCCACTCGAGAAAACCACGTGGCCCAAAGCAGACCGCGGTCGCAGCGGTTTGTTCGCGGACGCATCCTCGCTATTTCTCCCAAGCCCAACCATCGAACGAGACCGCGTCGACGTACGATCCCGGAAGCGCAGTGTCATGGACGCGACAAGCTGTGGCATGGTCATGACGCTGGGTGCGGAGGACGGCCCTAGTTGATCAGGAATCTTAGGGACCGGTGAGATAGGCTGCGCATCCGCGAGTTCGTCTGTCGTTGAGTCGTCCATAGATCGTATGCTCTGGGAGGAGCGTACGATATCGTCCGCAACAGGGGGCGAGGGTACTGCAGTTGCCTTGAGGGGAGTAGGCCGACACCCTCTATCCGCCAGGACCCTCCACAGTCGCGTCGCGAGTTCTACATCCTGCTCGATGCACGCACTGGACTCGCCCAAGCCTCTCAACTCGCGCGCACCGCGTGCATGCCAGGCAATGCTCCTATGCACTACTGCAATGAACTGCATGTCCGCCGCTGGCTTCCTGACCTTGCGGGCACGTCGAGGGGTTGGACGGAAGGGCCCACAACCGGCGGAAACACTATGGCGTCGCGCGCGAGTAGGGGAGACGTTCAAGTCCGCTTTCGTCTTTGGCGTGTCCGGGTCGTGATGGTTGTTGGCCGCAACGCCCACCAAAGGACGACGGGGAGCCTCCTTCGATGCATCAGACGAGGGTTCGGCAGCAACATACGAGGCAGCGATGCAGGACTGCGTGCACCTGCGACGAACACGTCGCCAATCAATGTCACGACGGATCTCCGCTTTGTCCCCGATTGGCACATTCTGTTCGTCACCGTCCCGATACTCGGGCTCAGGGCAAGTGTCAAAGCCGTCTTCCTTGTCAGCACGGCGCACAGGGAAGTCTATGGGAGCCGAAGGAAAGGGAATAATGCTGTGTGGGGGTGGCTCTGGGACGTTGCTGGGGAACGCGACGGGAGAGGCCCCTGAGCGCGAGACGTTGGTGTTGGAGACGGACAGCGTCGGTGGTGCCTTGGTGGTCGTGCAGCCGGCGGGACGAGGAAGCGGGGCGGGCCACGTCGAGTGGGCGAGGAGCTCCGGTCAGCGGCGCGGGCATTGTTGGCAGTGGCGGCGCAAGGGTCGACGCGAGGGTGCTTGCGCGAGTGGAGGCGGGGCAGGGGAGCGGGTGGTACATGTCGAGGCAGAAAGAGGCGAACGTTGCGGAGGTCGTGACGGAGGATGGCCAGCGCGGTGGAGGCGGGGAAAGGAGGCTGGGGAAGCTGAAATAGTGTACAGAGTGATGGGGTGAAGAGACGGAGGGGTGCGCCCACAACACAAACTCGGAAACTCAACACGCCTCCCCGCCACGACGCGCCCACGTGCTCCCAATGTCCCCGCGTTACGCGCGCCTTCGCGTCCCCGAACAAGCGCGTCCCGCACTTTCGCCTGGGATTGATCCGCATCTCGTGCGATCCCCATCCAACTAGCTTCGCTTCATTACAGACACTCTCGCAACCGCTGAGAACCCGGCGCGCGAGACAAATCGCGCGAGTTTCCAACAATCACACACGAACCTTCGGAAGACGAGTCTGACCTAAGTAGTGTTGTACACTCATCCCACTCCTTCAATAACATATTGACATCGGCTCACCTCCGAGAAATTCCGCCTAGACATCCACACTCTGAAAATCTGAGTACTGGACGATTGCTATATCTACGACCTCAAGCGCTGTGTGTATATCATCGTTACGGAAGACGGACAGACTCATTCATGACCAAAGTTTCGTATTTCCATCTGACAATACACACTACATAACATGCGATTGCATGATCTTCCGATTCATTCATGTCTTCTCAGAGCCTGCTCACAACTGCCCAATGATCGCCTGTGGCGTATACGGCTCCTCAAGATACTTGATGTCTTCCTCCGTCAACTGCACATCGAGTGCACCTATCGACCCATCGATGCTTTAGCAAAGAAGTAGTGCAGAAGAATGGAACGGGTTGCTCACCGAGGATGTCCTTGAGCTTGTCAAGGCTCGTTGTACCCACGATGGGGGCCGTGACGCCCGGCTTGGACATGCACCACGCCATCGCGATTTGTGCCATACTGACGCCCTTTTTCTTCGCGATCTCCTCGACGCTGCATGCAAATCAGAGATCGCTCTTACGCAGGCTCGTCAATGGATAGCAACGCACCGCGTCACGATGTCAGGTGTGCCCGAGGCCTTGTACTGCGGCAGGAACCAGTCTGTGTCGCCACGCTTCGACTTTTCCGTCAGCGGGCGAGTGAGAAGACCACGGGCGAGCGGGGACCACGGGATGGACCCCACACCGAAGAGCTACAAATGACCGCTCGGCTGCCTGAAACGAAGAAGGGGCCGACTACTACGATACCTTGAGTGTCGGGAACATTTCTCGCTCCTCCTCGCGATAGATCAGGCTGTACTGGTTCTGCATTGAGATGAAGGGCGTGAGGTTGTTGTTGATGGCGTAGTCTGGTGAACCGGTCAATACGGTAGCGCAGGTGCTCGCGATGGATCGACTTACTCTGCATGGCATGGACTGGAGAGTGCCAGTCAGGTGCAAAGTTCGAGATACCGAGAGCAAAGGCACGTACACTGGTATGCATAGCACGAGCTCATGCCGATGTAGCGCGCGTAGCCCGCTTTGACAACGTCGTGCAGCGCTTGCATCTAGAGAGCAGTGTGAATCAAGCACACCATACACAAATGTGAAGCCTACCGTCTCTTCGATTGGTGTGTTGTAGTCGAAACGATGGCCTGCAATTATGAGTTCGTCATGAAGCAACAATATGCGCGGGAACTGTCGACGCACACTGGAACAGATCGACATAGTCGAGCTGCAAACGCTTCAGGCTGGCCTTGATCGAATCGAAGATATGCTGCACAATCCATATGAGTGAGGGCAGCACGAAGAAGCATGAATCTGGTGTGTATACCTTGCGACTAAGCCCGCTCTGGTTCACAAGCCTGAACTCGTCAGAAGATTTTCCCGCGCCACCGAACTTGGCCTCGTAACGGGGCAACACCGGGTTAAAGACCTATTCACGAGTGCCATCAATTCGATATGCGTACATAGCTACTTATCCCAGCGACTTGCCTTAGTCATGACGACGATCTCCTCGCGGGGAAGGTTCAACTTCTTGATAGCATTGCCAAGAATGACCTCGGAAAGACCGTTCGAGTACACCTAGGAACGGGCATATGAGCGACTATAGCCACGAGAATGGGGTCCGCAATTACGTTTGCGGTATCAAAGCTTTGAATACCGGCATCGTACCTATCGCGAACCATCGTCAGGAACTGTTCGACCATAGAAAGTGTATCGAGCTACTCACGCATACTTGATGTGCCTGATGGCCTCTTCCTCGTCGTCGAGGACCCAGTCAGCCCAGCCCGAGCTGCCGTATTGCATCGTCCCGAGGATGATCTTCGAGACCTTGAGCCCGGAGTTGCCGAGGCGCACTGTCATTCAAGTAGCGTCAACATAGGGCAGTCCCAAAGTCAAAGACGTGGTCTACCATATTGCATCTTGTTCTTCGGGAGTGCCATGGTCGCTGCTAGCTACACCAAAGTCGCGATCTGCACAGTAGTGTGGACAGCGTTATATGTGAGATCTTGAGACTGGCAGACGGCAGTACCGGGCGTCCGGATGACCTCATGGTGACTAAGATGCCACTCGGAATTCCAGTGGGACGTTGTAGTATAAGTACTAAGTACTTGCATATTTCCAGCGAAATATTACCCATAGGCTGCTTTAGGACGGTTCACCTCGATCGATTACATGGTAGTATCATACTTTCAGAGTTTGATGAGTTGGACGACCAACGTGACGCTGCCGGTCCGGAAGCCTGCAGTGTGCATACTGAACCGTGCCATCCGAGACGGACATGCTCGAATGGCAATGCTGAGGGGCGCTGCCAGGTCCGAGGAACATCCAAATGCACGCTGGGGACGCACAGAACTGAAAGACGGTGAGCCGGCTCGAGGGAGGTGAACAAAGTGTGCTGCCATTTCGGGCAGGGATCTCGGAAGAAGTCCGCGGCTATCGGGGATGCGCGAGCTTATGTCAGCAGATGTGCATTCTTTCGAAAGGAGACTCCCTGATTGGGCAACCCCTGGGGCACGTTGGGCCTGTGGCCTGTTCATCGACGAACCTGCTCTCCTCGTCGTCTGCCCCGTCGTCCAGCCCCGCCGCCCGCTCCCTGTGCTGCCCGCAAGCGTACGCAGCACCCGCCGCGAAGCCGCGAGATAGGCCCGAAGGAGTAGGTGGACGCTTATCTTGGGTAGCCGCCCCTCGAGCGTGCTTATCTCTCATCACGATTCACAGTCGTCCCGTTCAAGATGTCACACGCCGGTTCATACGATTCCTCTCACTCTCAATCTGTCATGACCGAGGACGAAGAGGACTGGGAGGACTACGTGAAGGGCGGCTACCACCCCGTCCACATTGGCGACACATTTTCCGACGCCAGATACACCGTCGTCCGCAAGCTCGGCTGGGGTCACTTTTCCACAGTATGGCTCGCGAAGGATGCAAAGTGAGGGCTTCCTCCGTCTCCGAACTCACCGCCTCATCGTCGGACAGATTGGACCGTCATGTCGCCCTCAAAGTCGTCAAATCCGCACCACGCTACACCGAGACCGCCCTCGACGAGATCAAGCTCCTCCAGCGACTATCACATCCTCCTCACCACCCGTCCAGCCTACCCCAACAACCCAAACCCACAGCCATCACCGTCCAGACACACCCCGGACGTTCACATGTCATTTCTTTTCTAGACCATTTCCGACACAAAGGTCCCAACGGCACCCATGTTTGCATGGTCTTCGAGGTGCTCGGCGAGAATCTGCTCGGTCTCATCAAGCGGCATCAGAACAAGGCGTCCCCATGCCCCTCGTCAAGCAGATTGCGAAGCAGATTCTCCTCGGTCTCGACTACATGCACCGCTGCTGCGGCGTCATTCACACGGGTGAGTGTATGGGTTCATGCGCGGTGCTTGGGCGGGACATTGTCGGCACGCTGTCGTCGAGTGTCCTCCCAACGGGTCGCTCGCGGCGCTCGAGCCCAACTTGGCTCGCAGTATCCGCTCCGTGCTCTGTGACGCCCTTAGGGAACGGAGGCTCCTGCCCCTCTGTATCCGGTGACCTTTGATCCGGAGTGTGCTCACTCATCGGATCTTCCGCAGACCTCAAGCCCGAGAACGTCCTCATCTGTATCGACGACGTCGAGTTGATTATCGAGGCCGAGCTCTCCGCGCAATCCGCCTCCGCAACGCCCCCGCCAACACGGCTGGTCGGTGTCCCGCCCTCGCGCGGCCGTGGCGGGAACCAGACGCCGCGCTCAGAGTCCATCTTCATCACCGGATCTCAACCACTCCCTTCACCGTCATCTTCCTTTGGCTCTACCTCACACCTCGACCGATGGTCATTTGGGATGAGCAAAATAGAGGCGGACGGGGCGGCGAGCGGACCAGGGTCAGCTGGGAGCCCATCGGAGAGCATTGACGTCAAGGAGATATCCAAACGCGCGGACTCGACAGAGCAGGCGGCCGAGCGCATGTCGGGCGTCAACCTGAATACCTCGCCATTTGGCGAGAAGACCCGTCCGGAGAAGCCTAGTAGGCCGACAGCGGGTCCGTCGTTGCTGTCGCAGCAGGCGCTTTCTAAGAGCGCAGGGACTGTGCCGGCGAGTCGGGCCCGCAACCGATTGCTGGATCTAGCAGCCACCCGCCACCAGCGTCGTACACATCGGAACAGGGCAGCCTCTCGGAGGGCGTGGCAGCCCCGCCCGCCGGCGAGAGCGCGATGTCGGTGGATGCTGCGCTGCCGGTTATGGACGGGTTGGAGAAGATCACAGTCAAGATCGCCGATTTGGGTAACGGTACGTCCTTGATTTTGATGGTTTTGCCTTTTGGACAGAAGCTAACGGTTTGGTCGGACTGTCGTCTTTCGCAGCGACGTGGGTTGAGCATCACTTCACCGATGACATTCAAACACGACAATATCGGTGTCCAGAAGTCATTCTCGGCGCAAAATGGGGTCCTAGCGCGGACATCTGGAGTGTAGCTTGCATCGTCAGTAATATCCGCACAGACTCGCTTCGTCCTCTGACAACTTTGTTTTGCAGATCTTCGAGCTATTGACAGGTGGTGACTATCTCTTCGATCCAGCTTCCGGGTCTCGGTACAGCAAGGACGACGATCATATTGCTCAAATCATGGAGCTCATGGGCGAGTTCCCGAAGAGCATAGCCTTCTCAGGCAAGTATAGCTCGGACTTCTTCAATCGGAAAGGTATGCTCCTTGACTCTCTCCCTAACTCTGACGTTGCTGAACAGTCAGCTGTGCCAGGGGAACTGCGACACATCCAGAAGCTGCGATTCTGGCCACTAGATTCCGTCCTGCACGACAAGTACCTACTCCCCAAGGAGGAAGCGGATCTCATCGCCTCCTTCCTCACTCCTATGCTCCGCCTCCACCCGGACAAGCGAGCACCTGCCAGCGAGCTCGTCCACCACAAGTGGCTCGAAGGGATCGCGGTGCAGGGCGAAGTCGACGTGATGCGGCGGCAAGAAGACGAGCGGCGCCGAAAACAGATTGACGGCAGCAGCAGGGCTGCGAGCAAGCAGCCCCTGAAAGACTCGGACGCGGATGCGATGAAGCCCGTCGACGCGGATCCTACAAGTCCGCAGAGCCTGAGTGGGTTGGGAGCGGACCTCGACCGCGTCGTTCCCGTCCCGAAGCTCACGACGCCTGTGCCTACGAGCGCGATGGCGAAGGAGAACGTCCAAACCCATATGCGGACAGGGAGCGGTGGGGTGCCGACGCTGCATGCGATACCCACGAACGGGAAGACGAAGTGATACCTGCGTGGCGGGACTTGTCGCGGGACTTGTCTAGATGATATATAGCGTTGCTGTGATAGTGTGCTGCTTGTGATTCTTCTGCCGTGTTGGAGTAATTCGTGCGCTTGTTGCTGTTGTTGTGAAGTGCTGATGCGTTTTTACCTAGTGTACCAGTCAATGTTTACTGTATGGCTAGGGTGCACCAAGTTGCCTGTACTCTAAGTACTCGCGTAGCCCGAGAAGACTTAGCTATAGTAGAATGAGAGAACACCTGTATTTTTGCCGTTCATTCACCGCGCTGCATGAGGAGGCCCGAGGTTCAACGCGCCACCTACGACTGTGGTACGTACGAAAGAGCAAATTCTCATAAGGCCAAGTGCTCCGGCAATTTGTCCAGCCTCATCTCACTCGCCTAAGCAGTGCAACGATCTATTTCTTGGCTGGACGGCATTCGACTCATCAAACACTTTTGTGGCTGCTGTCCCAGAAAGGACAAGATGATTCGGCGTGCACGCCCGCACGCGCCGGGACCGCGTTATTTGGACGTGTTTATTTTATAATGAGACGCGTCGTGACCGTGACCTGACCGTCGCTGCTTCCACCCTCTCCCCGGGACCGCTGGTGGCTTGATATTGACAAGGCCACCGACGACGACGCGTCCTACACAACATGAGCCGCAGACCTAACAATGTCCGCGGTCCCACCTCCGCGCTCACTGACTTTCTGCGGGTGAGTTGCCCCTTCCCGACTTCAGCTGCTGTGGCCCGAGGCTCACGCCCCAAATAGGAGTCGGGCATCACCGCTACGACGATCGCTCGCCGGGCGAGGACTCGCATCCAGGATGCGAACCAAGACCAGCCTGAAGCGGGGCCCAGCACTGCTGGTCAGGACCAGGACCAAGCGGCCGACGGGAGTCGAGAAGAACACGGGGCTACCGAGGTGAGTGCTTGCGCACAGACGGCTACGGGTTGGCCACCTTCCACCTATATCTCACTCACTGTCTCTCAGAACGGGGATGGCTACGACTCCGACAACCTAGACGAGCCGGAGGAGGAGGCGCCCGCGCCGAAGAAGCGTAAACTGTCCAAGGCCGCGGAGGCGAAGCTCAAGGAGAAGGAAAAGGCGAAGGCGAAGAAGAAGGCGAAAAAGGGGGGCGATGATGATGATGACTACGACGACTCGGATTACGATCCGTACAATGCCCTCTCGAAGATGTGGAAGGGCGACCTGCCGAAGCCGCCCGTGGGCAGCTTCGAAAAGTGTGCGAAGTGCGCGACACAGTTCACCGTGGTACGTCTGTCTCGCGTTCGCCCGGGCGAGCTGTGTGATGTGAATAAGCTTCGGTGTCCCAGACGAAGTACACGCTGGCGGCGAATCCCCCGCCTGGCTGGCTCTGCCACCCCTGCGCGAAGTCAGGCGGCTCGGACCCGTTCAAGAAACCAGCTGCACCGAGGAAGCGCAAGGCCCCCGCAGACAGGCGAGTCGTGGTCCACTTCGAGGAGAGAAAGTTCCCGACTCTGGTGTCTCTATGCATAGATGTACTGTGTCTCCCCTCACCCTCCATACCAGCGATGCACTCATGACGTCGTATAGCTCATCAGTACGTATATCGACGACGTCGAAGCCTTGGGCGATATCGGTAACCTCAACATGGACGAAATCGCGAAGACAATCTCGAAGAGCCGAAAACTGTGAGTAGGCCCTTCTCCGAGCGCATCTTTATATCACAGCGCCGCTGACAATGGTCTATACAGTACGGCACAGAATGCGCCATTGTTCTACGACGTTCAGCATACTCGGCTCAGTTTATATGATGTGACCAGTACGTAAGTTCATCCCTCCCCGCCGGCCAACCTAAGATAGCGTTGCAGACTTGGAACCCCCTGCGCTCTGCGCGCTCGCCAATCTCAACCCTAATCTGACACACCTGCGTCTTGACTATTGCGGACGCATCAACGACGAGGTGATGACGCACTGGAAGACTGCTCTACCGAATCTCAAGCGCCTCGAGCTGCTCGGTCCCTTCCTCGTCAGAACTCTCGCATGGC
Source organism: Fomitopsis serialis (assembly GCF_022376445.1). Lineage (NCBI taxonomy): Eukaryota > Fungi > Basidiomycota > Agaricomycetes > Polyporales > Fomitopsidaceae > Fomitopsis > Fomitopsis serialis. Next base: position 17,879 of record NW_025955344.1, on the reverse strand, counting down.
AAGACTTCCTTCGGGCCCACCCATCCCTCGAAGGCTTCCTCATCACGCAAAGTCCGCGCTTCGACCTCGACTGTATGCGCGCGCTCGTTGAGAGCTGCAAGGGTCTCAAAGAACTGCGTCTTTCCGAGATCGGCCTCATAGAAGACGCCTTCCTCAAGCTATTGAAGCCCCTCGCCGGGACGCTCACCTCGCTCGAGATCTCCAAGCCCGGTTCGGCTGGCACACCCGACCCGCTGAGCGAGGAGGCGCTCCTCGACCTCGTCGCCGCGGTCGGCGGCGCCCTCACGCACCTCGACCTCTCCTCCAACCGCGACCTCACCGACCAGTTCCTCTTCAAGGGCCTCAAGCCGCACATGCGCCAGCTGACGTCGCTCAAGCTCGTCGGCACGCCCGAGCTGACGAACGCGGGCGTGGCAGAGTTCTTCGACACCTGGGTCGCGACGGCGCAGACGGCAGGCAAGGTGCCGAACCCACCCCTGGAGGTGATCGACATATCGCGGAACCACCAGCTCGGGACGGACGCGCTGTTCGCGCTGCTGGAGCACTCGGGGCCTGCGCTGAGGCATCTGAACGTGCACGACTGGAAGGAGACGTCGCAGGACTCGCTGCAGACGATCGCTGCGCGCGCACCCAATCTGCGGACGCTAGATATCGGCTTTTGTAGGGAGGTGGACGATTGGGTTGTCAAGAGCCTGGTTGAGAGTTGTCAGACTCTCAGCGAGGTCAAGGTATGGGGGTGCCAGAGGCTGACGGTGGGCTGTCCGCGTAAGGTGAGCCGTGGTGTTTGTTGCATCTTGGTGATACAGTGCTAACAGACCTACGTAGCGGGGCATCAATATTATCGGCGTCGAGGCGGGTCAACTCGTCTCATGACACGAGGCTTCCGTCCTACTCAGGATCTAGGGGTGCTGACTTTTACCTGTCTATTTCTTTGCCGTGTCTCTGCTGTCGGTTGCATCGCTCTGAAGCCACCTATCTATGAAGCTGTATAGATGCACAAGTATATGACATTTGGTCGCATGTACATTCATCGTGGCACTAAATGACCTGTTGCCCGGTAGGCTATGCACCGCCGTACACGTCTGGCCATGGGATGAGACAGCTGCCGAACAGAACAGCAATCACCTACTAGATCATCGGGAAGGAGGCATGGAGGTAGAGCGGTATTCAGACGGAACAGAGGGTCACGCGAGCAGACAGGATCATTCTACATAGCTGCGAGCAGGATGCAGTGAAAGGGTAACAATCGACGAGATCCGTGCCCCCGAACGGTTGAGGTAATGTCATGTCTGTTGCTGTGAACCCAGGTGGGAAGCACAGGGGTGCGGATTCGAAGATAGAAGAAATCATATGTGCTCCAAGGATGCATGTATGTCGAGAAGGGGGTACTTGGCGGGTGGCTGACAACGCTCCGAGTCTATCTACATGCACGCGTGAATCACACGCACCAGCGACACGGAGACTTGTGTTGCCGGCGGGTAAAGACGACTCGACTGCGTCGAGACCTCTCCAGGGCGCACAGGTGAGCGAAGTGTTCCTGAAGACAGGCAGACGGGGCGCGGTGGCTGGCGAGAAGCGGGGAAAGAGGGCGGGGGAGGCACGTGGCGGACCGAATGCCGGCTTTCGGAGAATTGTCGGAGGCGCGTCTGTGCATCTGCTCGTCCTCCGAGTCCTCCATCGCTTTAAAGCGGCCAGCCATGGCCCCTTCTGCACATCCTGCGCCGTCTTGCTCTCAGCGTGCGCACCCCTCTCGCTCACCCTCCCCCTCTGTTTTGACCACACGCAATGCCGCCGTCCGACTTTGCACAGGTGGACGTCCAGGACGTCGTCGACCAGCTCACCACAGACGAGGCCATCCTCCTCACCGCTGGCGTCGGCTTCTGGCACACCTATGCCGTCCCCAGGCTCTCCATCCCCGCTATCAAGACGAGTGATGGCCCGAACGGTACGTTCCCCACCCCACCATGTGTCCCCGAGCAGACGACCTCACGCAGACTCGCTCAGGCATTCGAGGCAACCACTTCTTCATGGGCACCCCCGCAAAGTGCTTGCCCTCCGCCACAGGCCTGGCCGCTACCTTTGACACCGAACTCATGCACGAGGTCGGCCTGAAGCTCCTCGCACAAGAGGCCAAGCTCAAGGCCGCTTCCGTGTGGCTCGGCCCCACCTGCAACACCCAGCGCAACCCCCTCGGCGGCCGCTCCTTCGAGTCCTTCTCCGAAGACCCCCACCTCTCAGGCACCATTGCCGCCGCGTACATCAACGGCGTCCAAGAGGGCGGCATCGCTGCTTGCATCAAGCACTTTGCCACCAACGACAAGGAGAACGACCGTATGGCGTACGACTCCATCGTCAGCGAGCGTGCCCTCAGGGAGATTTACATGATGCCCTTCATGATCGCTGAGAAGCACGCGAAGCCCTGGTGCTACATGACTGCGTACGTCTTCTCTCGCAACGATTCTGTTTCGTCCCCTTCCCGGAGAATTCCTTCGCGGCGTGCCGCATCGTCTGTCGTCGCCGCTACTATGACGCCGAGACACCTAATGCCTTCAGAGATCCTCGGCGCAGCGGCGAAGCATGCAACATTGCACCCGCGATTTCCCAGACCATGCTCTCACGCTGACCACACACCCTTCTTCCCAGTTACAACCGCGTCAATGGCACGCACCTCTCGGAGAATCCCAAGATCATCCGCGACATTCTGCGCGCGGAATGGGGCAGCGACGCCCTGGTCATGAGTGACTGGTGCGCCATTCAGCGAAACCTCGCGCGCAGGACACTCACCGGCCGTGGCCATCCCACAGGTTTGGTGTGTATTCCATAGACCATGCGATCAACGCCGGGCTCGACCTCGAGATGCCGGGCACGAACAAGTGGCGCACCCTTGATCTCATGAACCGCTCGTGCGTGCGCGCTCCATACTTACGCACTAGCTATTTCGGGCTGACCGCACATGTGCCCGATGTAGCATCCAGAGCAGGAAGATCATGAAGCGCACCGTCAAGGAACGCGCCGCCAAGGTCCTCGAGCTCGTGCAGAAGTGCGCCAAGGCAGCGCCCGAGGTACGCACGGCGTCCGTGCCCACGCAGGCCGCCCGCTGAACCCACGACACAGATCCTCGACGGCGATGGTCTGGAGCACACGCTCGACACGCCCGAGGAGAAGGCGCTCATGCGCCGGCTCGCCGCAGAGTCGATCGTCCTCCTCAAGAACGAGGGGAACGTCCTCCCGCTCAAGCCCAGGGTACGTCCCTTCCCTCTCCTCACCGCCCCCTCAGGCTATACCACTCACGCCCGATCAGGAGCAAGGCCTGAAGAAAATCGCGATCGTCGGCGGTAACGCGAAGGCGGTGGTCCTTAGCGGGGGCGGCTCCGCAGCGCTGAAGCCATCCTACTTCACGAACCCGCACGACGGGCTCGTCGCGGCGCTCAAGGCGCTCGACCCCGGCGTAGAGATCACGTACTGCGAGGGCGCGCGCGCGACGATGCTCACGCCGTCGCTCGACTATGACATGTTCACAAAGGACGGGCGGCGCGGCTGGGTGGGCGAGTGGTACGCGCATGAGAACGACGAGAGTATGACGCCCGTGGGCGCTCCGATCAAGGAGCAGTACATTGACGAGACGAGGATGTTCTTTAGGTGAGTCGCATCGGGGTGGTAGGGGTTGAGTATGAGAGCTGAGTTGGACACAGCACATCGTACCCTGCCGAGCTCACGAAGCGATGGACGCTCAAGGTCAAGGGCCAGCTGAAGCCGAAGGAGAAGGACTGTCTCTTCGAGTTTGGGTTGACATCCGCCGGACGGGCGAAGGTCAGTGCTCCCTCTTGCTATCGCGTCTCAGCCTGATTCCCTCCCCCTCCAGCTCTTCGTCGACGGCAAGCTCGTCGTGGACAACTGGACGAAGCAGACGCGCGGCGACGCCTTCTTCGGCTCAGGCTCCGCAGAAGAGAAGGGCACTGTGCAGCTCAAAGCGGGCACCAAGCACGACATCCTCGTTGAGTTCTGCAACGTGCGCGCGCCCGCGCCGAACGACCCCGACGAGGCGGTCATGGACTCGAACCCGGGCGTGCGGCTCGGTGGCCAGGAAGTCGTGGACCCCGACGTGCTCATGGCCGAGGCCGTGCGGCTTGCGAGCGAGGCGGATGCCGTCATCGCCGTCGTCGGGCTCAACGCAGATTGGGAGACGGAGGGCTACGACCGCACGACGCTCGTGCTCCCGCCGCGCACGGATGAGCTCGTGGCGAAGGTGGCCGCAGCGAACAAGCGGACGGTCGTCGTGACGCAGAGCGGGTCGAGCATCACGATGCCGTGGGCGGACGAGGTCCCGGCGATCGTGCATGCGTGGTACCTGGGCAACGCGACGGGCGAGGCGATCGGGGATGTCGTGGCGGGGAAGGTGAATCCGAGTGGGCGGATGACGCTCACGTTCGCGAAGCGGCTGGAGGACTATGGCAGCCACGGGCACTTCCACTCGGAGAACGGCAAGGTTCGGTATGCGGAGGACCTCTTCGTGGTATGTGCATATCTATGGCGTCGGTGTGTGCGCTTCGCTGAGGCTGCCACAGGGTTACAAACACTTCCACCACCGCAAGTTTGCTCCGCAGTGGTACTTCGGGTGAGTCATGGATACGGGGTCTTCAATGTGAGCCGCGCGCTCACCGGCGCGTCTCCCTCAGCCACGGTCTCTCCTACACGACGTTCAGCTACTCCGCCCTGTCGCTCTCAAAGCCCACCGTCTCGAACGGCGACTTCCAGCTCACCGCCAAGGTCACCATCAAGAACACGGGCGTCGTCCCTGGCTCCGACGTCGTCCAGCTCTACATCACTCTGCCGAGTACATCAGAACTCACGCACGCGCCGGTGATGCTCAAGGCGTTCAAGAAGGTGAAGGACCTTACGCCGGGCAAGAGCGAAACCGTGACACTCGCGCTGGACAAGTACGCGGTGTCGTACTGGGAGGAGCGCATCGCGCGCTGGGTCGTCGAGGACGGCGAGTACGCCGTGCGCGTCGGGAGGAGCAGCGCGCCGGAGGCCTTGACGCTCGCGGCCTCGTTCAGGATAGAGAAGGGCTTTGAGTGGGTCGGGCTCTAGGTCTGCGCTCAGGGGCTTAGTCAGAAGGTAGAAGTAAATGAGATGTGAGGTGTATGACTATTAGTCGATACCCCTTGTCCGTGGAGAGCGCGAACTGAGAAGGCAATGTACCTCTTGTGCACGGGGTTTGGAGTGGTGCACTGTCATTCCCATGCAAGATCATTCTTGAATCGCACACCACGCCTGATGGAGCACATTCCAGCTTCGGGTTCAGCATCGCACCACGTTCTTGCTGTCAGTTGTCTAGAATATATGCATCAGTTCGAAGTCGGAATCCATCTGTCAGTGTCAAGGTACTGGCGACGGCGATATCTCACAAGTCAACGAGCAGACATGACACTTTTCACAGAGAACGCACGGCAGCGCACAGCTTTCAAAGGATTCTCGAGGCCTTCATGTGCCGATGTATGAATGGTTACAACAGAGTCGCACCGTGACTGACGTCTCCGAAGTGTGCCCGTTATATTTGGGCCAGCCCTTTAAGCGACAGCAGACGGGCATGTTTGATCCAGCGTGTGAGAGCACGCGCCGCACGCTGTGAGCGTAACCAGCCTCTTTTGTTCGCCCAGTTTACGCCGCTTCACTGTTGCACCTGGCATCAACGGCGTGAGAGCGAGGAGGGAGGGCCATGTACTTATCGAAGACCAGCATGTCTTGCAAAGTGGCTTCACACTCTCCCCAGGCTGTCAGGCGAAGGTTCATACAAACGTACCGCATATGCCAGCACTTTGCTTGTTGCACCAAGTATTGGAGGAACATCGACGAAAATCTGGGGTTGTGTCCGCCACAGTCGCCGGCATTGATAAGACGTCTGCCAAACGTCGACTTGAACAGAATGATGAGTGTCGATGACAGCGTCTCGATTGGGACTTTATACACGTAGTATCCTGCGCGTCTACAGCCGAGGAGGAGTTGGCGCCGCCGCCGGCTTGCTACGCAGGCTCCACATCGCAATCCACGGAAATCCTCAATTGAGCCCCATCGAGAGCCCTGGAATAATGCATCAGCACGGTGTCACACTAGCACGCTTCCCAGAGCTGTGCAGCGTGATTGAGTCTGCAGAGCAACTCGAATTATTGAAAAAAGGTCCTGATGCGCAATGCATGAGCCCGTGAAGCAATGTAGATGTACCGCACGAATCACTCCGACAAAGCGGGGCCGTATGTGCGTTGCCTCGCTGGAGTCGATGTCATATCAATCATGGATAAGCAACGAGGATGAAACGGGGTACTCACTGCGCCCGCCCAAGTATATACTTGCACACCACTGCATGAACGTTTGAATCTGAACGCTGAGCCTCTCCTGGAGAGTCGCGGGGCGCTGTTGAACGCAGTGCCACGCTTGTCACGGAGCACGTGTGGTGTGACTGTCTTTGGACGCGCTAGACGCGGGATGTACTCTGATGTACTAACCTCAAGGCCCTCCGGACCCCAATGATCTATCCGACGAGTACACCAAACAGTTCCAGCGTTTCTTGTCGCTGACGCTGTGACCCTTCCAGGCGTATCGCACCTGTATTAGGATCTCCGAGGCTACACTACCCTCACCCCGACGGCTACGCAACCTAGTGCTCTGAGTCGGCTTCGGTTTTTGGGCATCCTATGGTCGATCAACAGCCTTTTGCTGTTGAGAACGCTCGCCGCAAATCTGTTCGGCGAAGACACGCCTCCAGGTTTGCATTGCATGGACATGCGTCCCATCACAGGCAGGCAGTGTCATTATCGACGGAATTCGCGCTCAGACATCATTGTCAGTGTAGAGCAATCATAGGGCCGCTATTCAAATGTGCATTTGTCCAACTGGTGTCGGAACCCAACGGGGACGCGCTGGTCAGGGAGCTTTATCAATCTGTTGGCTTTACAGCGCCCTCCGTTACGTCGTCGTTAGTCAGGTTGTTTTCGCCGGTTCTCACGTACAGGAATAGCCTCAATACATACCACATCTGTGGTCGTGAACGGGAAATCGTGTTACATATGCTAGTTCTGACGGTGAGCAGGGATATATATCATTGGCACGTATCACCTTTACACGGCTCAGTGGTCGTGAATGCAATAGGAGACGCCACAGAGCGGCCAGTGCGCTTCAAGTTGGTGGACATCTATCATGGCGGCGACGCAAGCGTGAGACGGTAAGTAGCTCCAGCAGTCGACACAGGCACGGCAGCACTGCATCTAGTTCTGTTGGCGATGGACGCTCCCGTGTGGTAATCGAGCGGTGTTGCTGCAAGTTGTTTTGATCGCGTACTTGACGCATGTCCGATTGATGACGAACCTCCTGCCGGGATCGCCCCTTTTGGTCTTTCAGCGTTACGGCACTGGAGCTTGCGGCTGGATGTTGCCGATTGCTTGCAACTTGCTCCATCGCTCTCATCGAATATAAACCCGGCTGGTAAACTCGGGTTCCCCAGCCCTTAGCCCTTTCAACTTCTCGGAGCTCAAGACTTCCCAAGCACAGGTACTGGTTGGTAAGTCTCCCGCCTGTGGTTTCGTAGCATGGTGTCTCATACTCATGACTCCTCTTTCTCGCCTTCCTCGTGCGTGCTTTGCAGCCTTACTTGTTTTATCTTATTGCATTCACCTTCACGACTGTTCAACGACCACATTCCCTACACTCAAACCCAACCTACACGATCACCCCAAGTCACTGATCATCATGCGTACTACCGTCGCTGTCGCTGTTATCCTCGCCGCCGCCTCCGCCGCGCCATCATTGGCCGTTCCCATCTCCCTCTCGTAAGTCTTTATACCGCTGTCAAGCGTCGAAGGTAGTTTGGTCTCATGCTTGCATAGCAATGCCCTTGCTGCCCGTGATTATAATGGCGAGCTCGAGGCGCGTGACGCCATGGCAGCCGAATTGTACGGCCGCGACTTCGACGAGGAACTCTACGCTCGCGAATTGAACGGGGATCTTGAGGCCCGCAGCAAGGCAGGCAAAGTCGCCGGCCATGTCGCCAAGGGCCTCTTCCACATCGCCTCCCACTTTCTCAAGCGCGAGGACCCAGTCCTTGCGCGTGCCATCGAGGAGGAGCCCGAGCTATTCCTTCGCGCCCTCGACGACGATGAGGTCCTCGCCCGGGACCTCGAGGCCCGCAGCAAAGCGGGGAAGGTCGCCGGCCATGTCGCCAAAGGCCTCTTCCACTTCGCCTCTCACTTCCTCAGGAACGACGAGGAGTTGATGGCACGCGAATTTGACGACGATGTGTTGTTCGCACGTGGCATGGAGATCGAAGAGCTCGACTGATCATCCGGGAGCGATGTGTATGTTGTAGAGGTATGATTCGTGTCTACGAGGTTCTAGGGCTTGTCTGTTGTACATGTCGCTGTCGAACGCTATGCATGCAATGCTCTGGTTAGGGGCCTGAGGGCTCACGCTCATACCTTTTGTCTTTCCTTTCGAGTAAGCCTTGAACTTGCTACGGAGGTATGAGATTGCCACTAATCGGAGTTGGGCCTAGTGCCAGTTGCACCCGTCCAAATGCACCCGTCCACATGCCCACTCCAGATGAACATCAACTAACATATCGGGGCGGAGTACCCTCTGCAAGGCAGTGGCGGAAATATTGACATAACATAGCAAGCATATCAGAAGCTCAGGGATCTACACATGTTGTACACGGCTCGCCTGCAATTGAGACATTCCCAACTACCTCCGATAGAGTGGTCTGACCAACAGCGTACCACGATGACTCAATGTACATAGATTTTGATGATGTCGGATGCAGTGGAGCCCGCAGTACATGCTATAATACATCGGCAATTGGGATTGGTCGTACGAGCGTTCCATCAAAATACGCCCTCCGCGTCGCCTCTGTGGGCTTCTATGGTGGCAGAGTCACAAGCGACAGGATACCCGGCACATCAAGCACCCATAACACCGTCTACGCTGTTTTCGTGGTTCACTGGTGCCCGTTGATCGGCACGGGCACGTACGGCTCCTCGAGGTACTTAATCTCCTCCGGAGTGAGCTCGACGTTCACTGCGCCTTGTACCGGAGAGCTCCATTAGTCCCAGCGAAGGAGGGGCGAATACCGGTAAAGGCTGTGGTACGTACCAACCATATCCTCGAGGTGCTTGGGACTGGTCGTTCCGACGATGGGCGCACTGACAACTGTAGTTGGGGGAGCAATGTGTTAGGCCAGATCGTCGCCACGAGGCTCATGATCAGGGCTGCACCATCTTTCGAGAGACTCCACGCGATTGAGATCTGGGCCATGCTGACGCCTTTCTTCTTCGCCAGCTCCTCTACGCTAAAATTTGGTGGCATTGTCATTCATTGTACATGAGTACCGGAAAGCATACGAAGAATTTGAGTTGCGTACCGGTTGACGATCGCAGGTGTGCCCGGGTATCCCACATATACCTTCACGGGTCTGTGGGCATCCGAAAATGATCAACAATTCAAGATAGACGGCCATGTAGACCATGGTCACGACGTACGGATCAGTTTGGCTCCGTTTTGTCTGGTCGGCGAGCGGGCGGGTGAGTACGCCACGCGCGACGGGCGACCACGGGATCGAACCTACGCCGAACATCTGAAGGCACAGCAGGCGTCAGTCGGGGTGGTAGGTTAGCTGAGTCGTTCCATGGGTATATCTTTACCTTGAGAGTTGGGAACATCTCGCGCTCCTCCTCGCGGTAGACGAGGCTGTGGTGGTTTTGCATGGAAATGAAGGGCGTGAGATTGTTGTGGATAGCGTAGTCTATCGTATGTTTTCGTCAATTGAGCGATCTAGTGAGTCACAGTGAAGTAGAACGCATACTCTGCATGGCGTGGACTAAGTAGATAGGCGTGCATCAGTACCCAGTGACTAGCTGAATGATTACCCGAAGCGCTATACGCACACTGATACGCCCAGCATGAACTCATGCCGATATAGCGTACGTAGCCAGCTTTGACTACGTCGTGAAGGGCTTGCATCTGGGGGATCGCCGTTAGTAACGCAGAGTCGATCGTGATTCATGCCTATATGAGACTCACCGTCTCTTCAATCGGCGTCTCATGATCGAAGCGATGGCCTGCAAAGCATAAAAGCTCAACAGGGACCAAATTCAGCGAATGCGGAGCTTACATTGAAGCAGATCGATGCAATCGACCTGGAGCCGCTCCAGGCTTTTCTTGACCGAGTCAAATATATGCTACGATCCATTCGCAGTGAGATCATACAACAACGAACACCAAACCCACCTTGCGGCCCAGTCCGCGTTGGTTCACCAGGCCGACTTCGTCTGGCTTGACGCCCATTCGCATGAGATTCATGTCGTATTTCGGGGCGACCACGCCAAAGAGCTGCAACGGCTATAATAAGAATGGCCGTCGCCACTGTTCAGGGAGTGAGTGCCGTTGACCTTCGTCATAATCACTATCTCCTCGCGCGGGAGCTTTAGCTCTCTGATAGCTTTGCCGAGCATCACTTCGGACAGCCCGTTCGAATAGACCTGATACAACAGAAGCACTGAGCTACGAGCGGCGCAGTGGGCGAAACGCGCATTCACGGACATTGGCAGTATCGAAGGTCTGGATCCCGAGGTCATATCTGTGAGATACTGGTTAAAGGCAGGCACCTAGAGGCATGAACAAGGAGGGTAGGACGTACGCTACTTTGATGTGTTTGGTGACCTCTTCCTGATCATCGATGACCCACTCGTTCCATCCGTGGCTGCCGTAGGACATGCAACCGAGGATGATCTTGGACACCTTCAGCCCTGATTTTCCCAGGCGAACTGCGACATATCCTGGTCATTTGATGGTCAAGTTAGAATGAGTTCTCTGTACACACCGTATTGCATGGACCGCTTTTGGAGAGACATCCCGCCAGTAGCACCCTATGCGAGCAGTGAACGAATTATGGTATCTGGGTCGATACGTGTACAATGAACGTTCGGATGACTGCACATCTGAGCATATATAAAGTTGAGAGGAACCCTGCCGGGCTGACGGCACAGTGCCAGTGGCATCATGGCCTGACTAACCAAATGTCAGCTGCAGCGACGGAGCTCCGGCTGGGACTCATCGAAGCCTGTCCAGTCTGTGTCCAGTAACAGAGATACCGAGACGGAATGGGGCTAAGTATAACAGGGCTGTCACCGGCGAGTTGATGCAAGAGGACCGAAGTCTCCCCGCGAAAGACAATCTCTCGACGCGCCCATGTGATCGGCGCGTCAGTGCATTCGCAGTGGCAGACATCGAACAGTATCTTCAGACCCAGAGATCCGGAATGAGTGGATAGCAAAGCCATTGGAACAAATGAAAGACGTCCTTCGCCTGAAATTTGGTTAACGCCTGTGAATTTCTACGGTGAACATGTTATCCTCGACATAATGCAGTGCAACCAGCCACAAGCGCTCCAGGGACATAATGTCGGCCGGTTGACCTGGGCTCAGTGGTACCGGTGATATTTCCTGCGTCAAACAATGAATCTAAGGCCATCAACGCTAGATCTTGCGAGGGCAGCCGGCGAATAAATAACACGAACCTCAAGCATGTCTACATAGGCTTTGAGGATAAAGTACACAATTTGTAACCTGGCAGTCGGTTCCTGCGGCTTGTTGTAGGCTTCGAGCAGCCGAACGGTATATAACCTAGAATTTCCCGGCCACTGGAATAGGTTATGTGACATGCTGATCGCCGCACACGACAGGCTATGGCAGACGTACCGAGCACAGGATATGAATCTTGGACAATCCGAAAGGTTCCAGGACGCGTTCTGCGGGAAGGTGCATCCGCTGCACAGATTGTATAGGATCCAGGTACAGTTCAGAAAGCAAGAGTCCACGTCCTCGAGGCTCGCCGACAAAGCTGAATTCAATGGGAGCGGGACATGACTGGAGATCCAGCAATGTAGGTGACTTGACGAGTGGCGCTGCCTCTATCTCTAGTGGCGTCTTGGTCTCTACCTCCGGGGGTCGCACAGTCTCAGGCTCTATGAGACGCACAATGTCTACTTGGACGAGTGGTGTATTCTCTATCTTGACGGCCTGGGGCTGTGCGATGTCCACTTTGAGTTGCACCTTGACGCGTGGCGCGGTCACAAATCTCTGGGAGAAGATGCGTGACTCGTACTCGGAGATGACTGGACTTGGGGGTGGTGCAAGAATGACCAGATCGTCAAGGTGTACACCAGGTAGATGTTGTGGCGGCGAGTCCACTAGACGGCCCCGAGCAGTGGCGTAGGGATACATAGGGGGTCAGCGGAAGCAGTTCGAAGATGTCAGGCGGAAACGTACAGTTGATGCCTTCCATGCGCCCCGTCCGAGCCAATATATGCAAGACGAAATGAGGCGACTCACATGGCATCACCGAGGAAGTATCAATGGCGCACAACAAAAACGTGGCCATGGCCATGGTTCTCGCATCATTGTTTGCTCCCGCAGCCCTGATACTGTACAACGATGTCGCCCCAGCACCATGTGCTAACTGTAGTTCCGACGAACGATACTTGGTCAGCCTCACCTCAAGAGGTCTCCATTTCACGAACAGTATGGTCAGAGCCATCGCAGAGGTCACCAAGCAGTGTGATGTGCACAAGTTGCTCGGTCCATGGTGAGATTTCCATTACGACCGTATCAGAGGCAATCAGCAGCTGTGCAAATGCTCACAAGGATCGCAGTGGTCAAAGTCAGGTCAAAGAGGCTCTTCGCCGCGGCAGAGTCACGCGCGAAGTGCAGAGCACGAGCTGAGACAATATCAGGCGCATTAAAGTACAGATCTAGAGTGAGACAGACTCGAAGATACGTTGGCTGGGAGGCATTACAACCAAGACTGCGTTCGGTAACCCCACGGTGGCTGGCCAGCGGAAGAGACGCGATCTCGATGGGTCTTGCGCGCACGTGGATGCCACACGCCTACTTACTGACCGCGAGCTTGCTGACTCGGACTCACCGGGCGGGCTGCCTTCTCATTAACTCCTCCTATTGTCCAGCTGAGTTTCTTCGTTCACGACAACTCGGTGCGATGTCTCGCATATCCCGCAAGGATGCAGAGAATCAGGTTCAGTCTTGGGGCTTTTCCCATGTCTTCACATGGACGGACAGTCCATGAGTGCCGCCGAGTCTCCGCACTTGTTGCGGGAACCCAAGTACTCACCATTTGCAAGGGACTATCATTACAATCCCCACAAGCATGCCGGTGTGACGACGCATCTCATCCTGTCCGGCGAGCTCACCATCTCGTATCCGGAGGACGACCCGGACAAAAAGGAGACGCTTGGTCCTGGTGCTCGCTTCGACGTGCCTGCGGGTAAAGTACATGAGGTCTGGGTAGGCAAAGAAGGCTGTACCTATGTCATTGGAGAATGAAGGGCATCTATCTCTCGTTGGAGCCCAGCGCTCAGGATCGCGTTCAACACACCAGAATGTGCTCCGACGATGGGACGACGACCTAGTCAAATTGGTTGGCATCTTCGTTGTCCACGAGTGCTCAAGATGAACAGGTCCGACAACTGATGCAGGGCCAAGTTGCCGCTTCATGCGGCTCGAACCAGTGTTCTGTGGCTCACCGACTTCATTTTGACAGATGCACGTTGAAGGCTTGAAGCGCTCGAGATCGTAACAGCGTTCCCACTCGTGTTGTAAGGTTCGCGGTGCCAGACGTTGAGCGGATGTCAACTTGGGTCATGTATATCAAGGAAGCGTTCCGGGCGATTGCATTGGTGCGTTTTGTCATTGGAGATGCATCGACAACTGGTATCCACCAGAAACAATATGTGGTGAACCAGCATGTGCTCATCGACTGGAGGGAGGAGGTTCGAGACCTTTAGATCTCAGACCAGACGTCACTGCACCATATTCTGCTTGGTCTCACATGCAACACGCTTCGTGATGAACGTACGGAGTCTCCATTCATATTCCACGCTGTCAATTGGATACGGTCAGAGCTTGCCTGCGTTCAGGCGTAATGTCCTCGCAACTCATCAATCCTGTAGGTAAGTTCACCAGTACGTTGTTTGACAACCTGCTCATCCAGCTATCATGGTTACAGATATCAAACTATCATTGTAACGACAGCAGCTACCAGCAAGGTACCATCCCGGAGTGGCTGTATGCATCTGCTGCCAGTGTCTAACCATTTCGTTTGGCACGCTCACGATGCTTTCCAGCCCTATAAGAGCGGTACGTATGCTTGTTCATTCCTCAGCTCGCTCCTCTCTTTCATTCTCCTTCCAGAGCTCACCGAGCACAGGTACTGGCTAGTGCGTATGACGGTTCAAAACTTGGTGACTTTCGCTTACCGTCTGTTCACAGCCTTGCTTGTTATCTTCACGTATACCACTTCACACCTCGCAATCGCACGTCTCGCGACCATATATCTCTTACGATCACACTCTCGTGCTTCAATCATTCAATTGTCAGCCACAATGCGTACCTCAGCCGTCCTCTCCGCCGCCCTCATTGCCACTTCCGCGCTTCCGTCTTTTGCAGTACCCGTCCTTCGGTATGTCGACGTTATTCATCGGCTGCAACAAGGACTGACTGCCTATACTACATCTGTTGATTCCGCAAGTCATATCAACGGAGGGAAACTCTTCACTCATGTTGCACCTGAGGATCACCGCATAGGAATAGTCAACCGACTTCCAGTCTTTTCCCACCCGAATCCTCTCCGTCAGCGCCCGATCGCCGAGCATCCGCTCGAAGGAGTCCGCGTTCCGACCGAGGGCGGACTACGGGCACACAGTTCCGGCGCGTCGTCTCCCGACATACACGCGTCTCACCATGCATCGTCTCATCCTCATACTCACCGTGTCCGCGGATATGATCACGAAGAGCTGCCCGCTCGCCGCCCGCACACTGGGGGAGCTGTTCACATCTTCCATCCTCCACGGCCTCAGGCGCATGCTCCCAACTATGCCGCAGAGCACGAGCACGAGACGCCCCACCGTGCTGTACCCGGCCACCCCGAAGAAGAACACTTCACTCGTGCTGGTATCGAGGATGCGCCCGAGGATCACCGCATCGGGATCATCCACAGGATTCCAGTCGGCACTCCCGCGAATCGTCTCCGTCAGCACCCAATCGAGCGTCCGATTGAAGGAGTCCGATTTCACGCACCCAGCCACTCAGCGTCCGAGGGCGGGCTCCACGCTCGCGCGTACGGCTCTCTTGTTGCACGAAAAGACAAGAAGGGAAGGGGCAAGGTTGAGCCCGCACCCGCACCCGCTCCTGCGAGCAATACCCAGACGAATTGGAACGAGGCGAACACTGACATACAGAATGCCGGCACCGCTGCGAAGGATGTCGGAGGCACTGTCAAAACGGTCGTCTCGGTTGGAAGGGACGTCGCGTCCGTGCTGGGTGACTTTTCCAGGCGGGAGGAGGCAGCGAGAGAGCTGGAAGATTGGATCGTCGCGCGCACGTACAAGGTTGACGAGCTGGACTAAAGGTCAAATTGGGTGGATAGTAGTCGATACAACCGGTCGCCAGATTATAGGATGTGTTTTGCGAGATGTCTAAGCACTCCTATCCGAGCAGAGTTGCGGTCCAGCCTTTCTTGAAGCTTGAGCTTGAGAGCTTCCTGGCCAGCGCTTCGGCGATGTATGATGTAACGCGGGCGTGACAAACCTAAGCGCCGGAATGGGCGCGTCATGGATGTCGTCTCCCCTCCATCACAGTCCACGCAGACTGTATACTATGTACGCTGTCCGCCACCGTCTACTCGTTCTGATCAAGCAAGTACGCCAATATTGCTCGCGCACATTAATGGAATGCAGGACCCGAATGCACCCTGACTAAGCTCGCCAGCGACACGTTATGTGCCAGCGGCGCGTTATGTATCACCCTACCACCAAACACTAGGTGTCTCCAATTCCGATGCAAAGATCCACCCGCTCCTTTGGCCAGGCAGACATGTGATAGCGCCCTATATAGTCGTCCTATGCTATGCGTACTCCGGAACCACCACACCCACATACTCGGGTTCTCGACTTGAGCCGCAGCTGTCCACACCATGTTAATGAACGCGTCCCTGCTTGACCGAGGAGTCATCGACCATGATACTCTAGGTACAGTAGCAATACATGCTCCTCAGACCCTCAAACGGCCGTATCGTCTTGACACGGACGCGAGCGTCGAGAAGCCCTATGTCGCGCGTGCGTCGTATGCACCTGACGTCGAACATCCGCGAGGCACTGCCGCTTATGTGGAAAAATACAAGGATTATGTGAGTATAGGGATACCGGTCGTATATTCCTTCGCTGACTGCGTACAGTCGGTTTTGCAGCAACATATCTTGTTCTGGGATCGAGACGGTGACGGGCAGATCTGGCCTTGGGACACCTACGTCGGTTTCCGGGACCTTGGGTTCAACGTCCTCTTCTCCCTGCTTACCGTCTACGTGATCAACGTGTGCTTCTCGCTCCCGACTCGGTACGTCCTACCAAACCTCGCCAAGCGCAATAACCTCGAACGCACCCCTCCCGCAGGCTCGCGCACAGCTACCTCCCCGACCCCTTCTTCCGCTTCTACGTCTCCAGTGCGCACAAGTCCAAGCACGGCTCCGACTCGGGCGTGTACGACACCGAGGGCCGCTTCATCCCCTCACGCTTCGAAGACATGTTCGCCAAGTACACGTCCTCAGGCTCCCGCACCCCCGCGGACTCGCTCTCCGGTCGCGAGCTTCTCCGCCTCATGCATGGCCAGCGCGTTGCAGTGGACCCGTTCGGCTGGAGCGCGGCGGTGTTCGAGTGGGGCGCGACGTACCTGCTCGTACAGAAGGACGGGCGGGTCTCGAAGGAGGACCTGAGGCGGGTGTACGACGGCTCGTTGTTCTGGGAGATCAAGGCACGGAGGCAGACGAAGGAGGGGTGGAACAAGGGATGGGGCCTGGGAGGCGACGGGTTTGTCGGTGGACGGAGGCTCCTGTCGTTCAGCCTGTGAGTGCAGGGTCTCGATGTGACGGGGCGACGTTTCTTGCAGTCACCACCTATCGTGCAACATAATCATATGGCCTGTTACAGCTAATGCGATGTATCCCTAGTGGCATAAACGCGCGCAGTCCCGTATCTCCGCAATCGGGTTTCGAGTCTATCGCCCACTGTATGGGCACGGCTTACGATGCTCACGAGGACAATTGCAGCATATCGAACTTGATCGAAGGCTGCTTGCGTGGACTGTCGATCGGAGGCTTCTTCGATTACAATCGGAGCGCGCAATGGCCGACCAAGGGGATTGGACGCGAGTTGGAAACTTTATGACAGCCCTTCGATAGCCCACTGACAAAAGCATGCGCTGCACTCGCTGGATGGCACACCAGTCCAAACGGGAACTTAAAGGATGCGATCCCACACGACTCCAGCTAATCGAGAGAAGAAGCGGATTGCGGCGCGAGCCCAGCTCGATTTCTCCGATACAGCAATAACATACACGTCGTCAATTCTCCTTCCTCTCCATCTACTGATGTACCATTATACACACGCCTCATGCAGTGACAGCGGCCCTCTCGTCCAAGACCTTCTTGATCGAGGGCCGCGAGACCAGCTTCTGGTGCCACCTAGGAAACCGCACGTTAGCCTCCGCCATCTCACCCATACCCAAGGCGCGACACTCACTTCCAGAACGACGGGTAATCGTGCTCTATGTTCGCCTCCAGGAAGTCCACGAGGACCATGCCGAACGCAGCGTTGTTCCACCTACGACCGCGCACCCGCGCCGGCGTCAGTACTGACTTCCCTGGGACGAGGGAGACGGGGCACGCACGAGACAAACGAGATGTCAGCGACGCTGACCTTGTCGCCGACGAGCCACTCCTGCTTCTTGAGCACGCCGTCGAGCACGCTGATCACGCGCACGGTCTCC